>NC_139845.1:8761972-9042347 GCF_963691815.1 Echiichthys vipera
AAGAGAGGTTTCCAAATTACATAGTACTGTTGAATCAATAAAAGTCAATCCTATGATTCATGTAGATGAATCTTCAGCAGTTTTCAGGGGCTGTACATGTATTTCATGTTCGGGGCACCATTGTTTAAAGACAGTTTGGACAGCTTGTTTCTTTTTCACCTCGCGTCTGTCTGCAAATCTCTGTATATGCTCCTCTGTTTTCTCTTCTCCTCTGCTATTCTCTCCCCTGAGATAAGGACCACTCATATTTCCAGTCAGGGACAGCTGATACAGAACCGTGGGTGATGCTGGTGATTCAAAAACCACATCAAACCTCCGGTACTGGTCACTCAGGGCCTGATGAGGGAGGGTGTCTCACATCTGTCCTGGGTATTTTTCCCTTTTTCCTTGTACTTAAGCCTTCACTTTGAGTTCACTTTCTCTGCGGCCAAAACTGTTGAACAGAACATGAAAAGCAAATGCTAACAGACAGAAGTAATTACAACAAAGTGTGATAAATAACCAGCAGATGAGTCACAAAGTCCGGGCTCCCGACAGGGTTCCCAAGTGGTGCAGAGACTAAGAAGCAGGTGAAGACGATTTGGAATAAAGCTGTTTTGGAACGGGGAGGAAACGGTTTTGACTTTGCCAAACCAATTGTAAAAACCTCCTGTTTTTATTATGAGCTGTGCACACAAGATCTATTCTGAAGTTGATTATACAATAAAATGCGTCATCAAAAAGCAACCGTTTCCATCATGCAAACCACATTAGTTTACATGGAAAATGTAAGACATCCTTCTCAATGTTTCTGCTAAAGATTTGATCGTTTCTTTCTTCCAAATATGAGAAGACATTCAAACTCATGTGAAGACGATTATGTCCTATTCCTAGCTGCTGTACTTCTTACACAATGACGCACATTTAAATGCAATGTGACACGTTCATCCAATGAGATTACTCACCTCCCAGAGAGAGCATGTGTGGTCCTCCGGCAATCACACGCTCAAGATGTGAACCCAAGACCAACGTTTGAGATCAACCCGCAAACCACTTTGCTGGGTTACACCTGGATTCCAAAATAGCCGTCACATTGTACAATTTGTAGCAAAATTTTGATGGTAACAAGAGAAAATAAAGTTAAGTTAAATGTGGAAACTCTCTAAGGTAGAAGGTTTTCTTTTAAGAATGGTTTCAGTATGTTTTAAACCAAGGGTTTGTTGCACCAGCGTAACTCCCTTTGAAACCTTTTTTCACCACACCTCTGACGTCAGAACTGTGAGTTCTGCGTGGAATAACTTTTATAACTTTATGAAACTTAGAGTTTGGAAAGACTACATACTTTGCGCAGCAGTTGGTCAGATGTGAGAGTATGGCAGGGTTCAAAATGATCTTTCTAGCCTTTCATTCTGTCACTTTCTTGTCACTGTCGCAGACTTATAGCCCCGCCTTCAAGTGTGGCCATTCGGAAACAAACTCAGACTTGTCACACTAACTTGTCCATTTCGAACTTACGCAACTCTCTAGACTCTGGATTCTGAAGGGTTAAGTATCTCAGAATAAATAATGATCAAGAATTTATCCTGCAGTTCCATGTGGTTATCTTTGTGATGATAAAAGCCAAACTGATAGACAGGGATAGATGTTATGTATGTTTTACATAAACAGTAATGTAATAATAGGTATTTTCCTGTACATATATGCTTTCCTAAAACTACAGGTTACCCGGATCTGCTTACCGCCTTTATGCATGATGAAAGAATGCCATACTATTACTGTAATCTCCTTCATCATAATCTAACATCTAAAAAAAACAAACATGTAAAGAGTTACATGCAGTTGACTGCTGACCCTCAGGGTACAGCCTTTCTGAATAAGAGAGGCACAATCCATTTATCCACCCATTAGCTATACAGGCCTATCCCTCAGAGGGTCGCAGGGGTGGTGGACGGGTGGGGGATCTGGAGCCAATCCTAGCTAACATTGGGTACACCCTGGATAGGGTTGTCTAGACTCAAGAGGAGCTGTATGTGAGATGGAAAAATGTCCAAATCAGTTGGATTGGAATTTAAATGGTCTTTAACCTGCCAGCTCCCTGGTACAAAGTCTGTATAATATCCCATGTACATGAAACCGAAAGAAAAACAAACATCTAAGGGTGAAGAAGAAAGTTGATTTACACAAAGATCTCAAACTTTAGACAAGATGACATTTGTGAACTGTCAGTAAGGGCCGAAGCGGACATCGACAGACAAATTCAAAGGATGGCAAGATACTGAGGTTTGTGACCAAATCTTGAATCGGCTCCATCACCCCGATGTAATCCGCATCATGTCCAGTGTCTGATATGGAAAATCTTCTGTTATGTGCTACATGTGTGAAGGGGCGACTTTGGACAATGTCCACATCTGATTAATTGGGAAGTGTCCGGAGTTCACACGAGAAAGTTTCAATTCAATTCAGTGAGAAAAAAGACAGACAACCATTCACACTCACATTGACACCTACGGGCAATTTAGAGTTGCTAACCGTGCGGGTCGAAACTGGAGCACCCGGAAAAAATCCATGCGGACGGGGTGTACATGCAAACTCCACACAGAAAGGCCCTAAGGCACCGGCCGGTGGAAGTACAATATATGCTAAACATATCAGTCTCAGCTTCCCTGAAATGAGATCCCCCTGTGCCTTAAGTATCACAACATATCTATAACAGCAGTTGTGATTGGGTTTTGAGCCTGGGCCAAAACCGCCTTTATGAGGTGTTTGAAATTTAAATGAAGGGGTACGAACTTCATTTTAGATTGGGGTGGTTACATATGCCCCCCCAAGCATGGAGTCAAAGTAACAACCTGTAAAATTACACAGAAGAGCTAAAAGACCGGAGATGTGGAGACACACCAAAAACCTCAATAATGCCTTGGTGGTCTAATCGTGGCTTTGTTTTTTTTTTTCCAACCGCAACCCTCAAAGTTGTTGTTTCTTTCCTGCATCTGTGCAAAAACAACATTTTGTCAGCAGTGGTCATCTGGGTTTGTCTGCAGGCAATACACAGGTTTTGTGCGTGGACAATGTACTTCTCAGTAATTCAAAACGGGCCATACTGTACAATCGCTTTAAAGGAATTTGAAGGGAGAACTCAGAAACCATATCTTCTTCATCTCGCACGCTGAGGAATGCAAGTGTAAGCATTATCTAAGAAGAGGGGGAGAGAGGGTTTTGAGAGGAGAACATGCATATAAACGAAGTAGTGAGCTACAGTATGTGACAATTCCTGGTCTAGCATAATAGCGTCCCGTTTTCTAAAGCGCTCAAAGGTTCACTCTGGTGCACAAATGACATGTGACACCATCTCTATACTTCTTGGAAAATCCCATTTTGGAAAAACAAATCTGTCAGTGTAATGAGGGGACTGTTAATACTACCAAATGTAATTACTTACATAATAAACTTTTCATATTTACTCTAAAGGACGTTTACTTTTGGGACTTCAGATATCAATCAGTGACAGGGGGATGCAAGCCCAAAGACTTAGGATAACAATCAAAAACACAACAGGAGTGACCTCTTAGTATAAACCGAGTGGGTCATCTTGTTGCCAGACGCGAAATCCAGAGCCGCTGGCAGGAAATCCAGCGTGTGCTGTTGACATCGCAACTCATCCATGACAGACAAGGAATAACACTTTTGGAGAGGAAGAGTTTGAAGGGGGAAAAAAAGCCAAAAAAGACAGGGTTCTGCAAAAGGAAAACACGTTTTTTTAACATGATAATAAATCTTCTATACAATATATATAAAAGAAAAGAGAATGCATTAGAAAAAGGAGGTTACACACATAAATATATGCTACACCATATGACAGATCTCTAAGTCGGAATCCAAACTGCTTGAAGAAATATACTGCGTCATTTCTTCGCGTAACAATGTTGATAAATTATATTTTGAATTGGTATTTAGTTTCCTCACTGATTGCAGAGTCCATCACATCATACTTATTTAAAATGGCAGTTTCACAGTTTTAGTTGATGCTGTTGTAATCAATTTCTGTCACAGGGTTTGTAAAATATGGAATTTCATATTATTGGTCTCTGTATAGTCATTCACCAGCTGTACTACCAACAATAAAGGCCATTTATTATTAAAAATAAATACTAAAGACTTTGTAATTGGTCACGTTTAAAATGTCCCCAAGCACCTGAAGGATTTGAGTTTTTCTTTAGCCGTATACCATACAGGACTAGGGTTAGTTTTTAACATCCATAATAAAGAGTAAAATGAGCCTGTAGTTTGTCTTTGGGGGGCAGTGAGGAATAGTGGCTCTAAGAATCTGGGCTTGAGCACAGCTGGTTTCAGGTTCAAGTGTAAAGCAGACTGAGCTAACGAGAAAGTCACTTACCATTTGATCAACATGCAACAGGGAAAACGGGAATTACTGCAAATTTATGACCAGAGAACATTACAGGTCGTTGTTAATGGACGTGTCCTTGAGCCAAATTCAATGTTGTAGAGAGATGTGGCTGGACCCTACGCCTCCATCCTTTCTTTTCCTGGACATTGTTGATTTTGGCTGGATGTCAGTTTCTGATGTTGGCTAGACACTGGGAGAGCAGACTCAGGGTGCTTCCTTCTCATTTTCACACACATTTGGATTGGAAATGTGTGTTGGCAATGGGACAGAAGTTAGTAACAGAAATCTGATCCACTGTGGAGATGTTTTGCAAGAAAAGGACATGAGCCAGAACTCTAAAAGCAATGCAACAGATAATAATCATAAACTTTTATTCTGAATATACCTTATTTGAACATAAATAAACAAGTTTCCTCCCCAGGATTAAAAACATTGTTCTTTTTTCCTTTTTGTTGAGAACAAAATCCGTTTTGTACATTTTTTTTTACATGACCGATTCTGGAGAATCGAGTTCCACTTAAGTGTAACACAATCGAGGGAGACTGACAGAGAGGCCCACCAAGACCCTCCCAAAGCAGAGTCTTGTGAGTGGACGCCTCCGTCAAGTGCCTTAAAACTGAAGGCAGAGAAAGATTGACTGACAGGCCTGCCAATCTTCTGCCAAAGAGTGGCAGCAAGGTAACAGACACAAAAAACACACATTAAGCAATCCTCAAGATTCCAGAAATAAAAAGGCCAACACACGCGATCCATACAGAGAGCACCAACAGAGTCAAAAACACTTATCACATCGAGTATATTATTCCTGAAGTGACAGCATCTGATTTTAGCACTTAAGAGTAGAATGGAATATCTGAAAAAAATGTGGCGCTCTTCTTCTCCAACAATTTCTGTGCATTTCTAAAAGCATACAGTTGGAGGTGGCGTGCATTTTCATTTTACGCATGTATGTCTCTTCCCAAAGTGACTGTAAGGACATTCCAGAGTTTTTGCAAGTAAAGCTTCTCAACTACAATTCTTGTTTATTTTATTACTGCTGATTATTTCCACTTTCTCCTATATTTAAGTTTTTTCTTACTTTTCAGGCAGCCATTGTTTTCCATCCATTTCTGCAGAGCTTGAAAAGAAATTAGTAGATTGGAAGCTGTAATTTGATTTTCACACTGTAAGTAAATAATCGGAAAAGCACATACAAGTCCACAGGCATGCAAGCAGCTGTGTAAGGCTGTACTAAGTTAGCTAAATGCTCAAAAGCCTTATTTACATACTTATATTTTCCTTGCACATTTTGAAGAAAATATCTCATTAGAAAAGCTTTATGGAAACATTTGCGCAATACCCTCAGTTGAGGTGGGTTTTGCCTTTGTTGAAAAAGAGTTGATAAATGTGCTAAAGAAACAAGCTTGCCGAATAAGTTCGGACATGTCTTCCTGGATATTCCCATAACTTGTGTTTGTCTCCGGACAGCATGAATCACGACCGATGCTAGCTGACATGAAAGAAAAACAATTAAAACTTGCCTGAAATTCCTGTCAGTCTGCATTTTTCTCTCGTAGATGGTTAGAATGTCAAGGCAACTTTTCTGGTTAGCAACCGTTACTTCTTCTGCTCTGTTTACTGATAGATTACAACCATGCGTAGCCTATAGTGCCTTCTGACCAAACTACATTGTAGCTTAGTTTATTTGCTCCAACCAGTTGATGGAGATGCGCCTAATTTGCATTTATTTTCCCCGCAGCACTTCAAAAGTCCCTTTAAAATTTGCTTGACAATTGAATTTAAAGACAGCTAATTACAATCCTAACACGCCGATTTAAAGAAAATAATTTTTACCATCTTAATTTAACGATGATTCCCATTCAAACTTTTTTGGTTGTTGCATTAAACACAAAGGGTGGCTAAAGCTAATAGGAATGTCATCGGTTTTGCAGGTATTTAGTCATACATCAAATTATTGGACAAGTTGAAGTTTTAACCTGATGAGGGCACAAAAATGAAAAGTCAGATGATCACGATTCATACAAATTTCTTGAAAATCCATCCAATAGTTGGGTTGAGTTCAGTGTGAACCTAATTGGCAGACACTCCTCTAGCGTTTGCAAAATACTCAGCAGTAATATCCTGATTCACGTATTCAGGATTTGCAGTGGTTGGTCTAAAACTTGCTTACTCACCGGTATGGTCCTTAAATAATAGCGATTCATTGACTTGAGCCAATCAGACAGATTGAGTAGTGCATACAAACAGCACGCTGGCCAATCAGATTCTCTTCCCCTGACTAGGGCAAGGGCGGAGCCAAATGCTGTCCCTCCAAGAGAAAGGCAGTAATAGCTGATCATATCTTATCATATTATGAACAAATGCCTGACACCCAGGATATTATGCGTCCCAACATTACACACTAAAGCACACCAGATATGTTGTTTTTGTAAATCAAATTGGAAGCCACTATCATGCAGCACAGGGAAACAATGTATGAGTCTTACACGTTGCCTTGGTAAATTGCATAAATGTTACATTGTGATAATAGGTTTCTCCATGAGAGAATAAGTCCGATATGGCACTTGATATTCTTGAGTGTTAGTAAGTGAGAAGCATACATACCATTGTTAGGTTCACTACATTTGTTTTTGTTGGAAGGTTATAGTTTAAGATAGAGCAAAACATTGAGAGAAAATGTGCACCACAGACCCCTTTAAAGTTAACAACAACGATGATGATGGCGATGGTTTAACGATGCTAGTGGTTAAGCTTTGCCATAAAATAAGACTATGGTTGTAAAAACTGATGTTCTGAATGTGGCAACTGCAATAACTTCAAATCAATTATGGAGAGGGTGAGAGACAAGTGTCAGTGGTATTGTGGTGCACACGGCATCATTTGTAGTTTTTGTCTTATTAAGTAGTTAACTGCAAACATGCGCCAGAGTTTATAGATTATAAAAAAGGCGCAATTTCTGGTTTTGTCAAAGTGGTGTACATGTATAGAGCATTCCCCAAATTAGTTCATCGGATGATGTCTTGAATCTGAGAAACACAACCAGTTTGTTGAACATTTAGTTTTAGGAAACTATAGGATTTGTATTATTACTGTATTGTAAAGTCATGGCTTGTGTTCTTAATGTATCTGATATCACAAAACAGTTGTTACTTGATGCTAATTGTTGTCAACAGTGATTGTCAGTTCATACCTGGAACCAACAGAAGTCTAAATAATGATCAAATCGTACGGGGTTTGTAGAGTTGAGTGCAGCTGGTTTAAGTAAAAGCTTTTTTATATTAAGGATTTAAAACTTGTTGACTTCGGGTCACATTCCACCTGATATATGTCTGCCTGATTAAAATTAAGCCTTTTAATCCTCAAAATTGTGTAATCCCATAAAACACTGCATGTAATTTCCCACACATTGCCTCTGGATTTATATTTCTATCCTGAAATTAATCAAGTCTTCTTTTATCCTTGTTGACATTATAAGTACTGCATTGTCATTTAGTGGCTTTAAGAGTCCCGATTTGGTCCTGTGAAATGTATTATTATTTATTATTTTGGCAGATTGCTATAGCTTTCCAGCAGTGGTTTGGCTGATGAGTGCATTTAGTGCATTTCTTAATAAATCTGTGTGTATAAATGACTGTTTTACTGCTCTGCACTCTGGCAAACAAGACTACACGGTTCCAATAAAACCCATCTATGCCCATCTGTGCAACGTTTCACTCTGTGGTTAGATTTGATTTAAATATGTTACTTAAGAAAAAGAAGGCACACAAAATTAAAACAATATTAACTTATATTGGAAAATGAAATACAGCAGTAGAGAGGATCACAAGCATGGGCTGACTGCAGTGATTTCTACTGGGTGATATCATACACAATGTAATAAACTGAGAAAGGGAACCTCACCACTAAATGGGGATAGAGGTTGTTCTTCAGTCAGGATCAAACTGTAAAGACAAATAACAGCTGCACTCTGAACTGCAGTGCAGATAGTCATTTAATTTAAAAAGTGACAGCAGTGAATACAAACGTATCGTTTTCCTGTTTTGTTGACCAAAATGTCAAATACAAATTCTCATACCCCCATCATTCATTTATTATAGTGGGGGCAATAAAAGAAACAGTAGCATGCTGTCCTGACGCTTCATTCAAATACATAATAAAACTAAGAAATACACTTCTTTCCATTCAGTAGCCACAGTTTAAAAAGCTGAAGGGTTCATCTGAGTCAAACAGTCCACATGGCACTAGAGATTTTGTCCACTGAGCATGCATAGGACACCAGCCAGGCTCATCCTGATTGGTTAATGCGCGTTATGGCAACAAAGTTTTCATTGGAGCGATCCAAGGTGGGAAATCCAGATCATTTACTACTTTTGATCAGGGCTGATGACAGAATGGTCAAGTTTAAATTTCCGTACACTCAGAAGCAGGGCCTCTGTGCCGGTTGAAGGGTGGATTTCTGTGCATAAACATAACAATAAACGATGATTTCCACACTGCAAATACAGTATCTACATGAAAGAACACCGGGGGCGAAAGTAAAGACGATCGAACCCTCAGAGACACTGAAAATGTTCTGCGTAGTGCTATCTAAAAAAATAAAATAAAATCAGACTGAGACAACATTATTATCAGCAACCCAACGGAGGCAAATGAAGGGCAGATGTAATTTGGCATCTCTTACTGCAATCTTAGCCAAATTCTCAATCACAAAAACAATAAATACCTAACAACTAACCACTGCAAATTGATTCAAAAATAAATGGCGCGCTTGCAAAAGGCAACGCTGTTTCTGGCAGTGGTGAAGAAAAACTGCTCAGCATCTTTAATAAATAGCAACACCCCCCCCCCCCCCCCATTGTGATTTAAATCCCTCCGATACTATAAGGCAGTCTGATCTCTTTCATCAATGGCATAAAGCCAGAGAAAGTTCAGAAGTCACCAATCAAAACTAATCTCTGCATTCTTCTAATCTCAGCTGGTGGGGACCATCGAAGAGATGAAGGATAGGCGTTAGTATGAGTCCTTTCTTATCTTTCAAACTGATATCTTTCAACACACATTTCTTTCATCACTTGTACCCTTGCACCTGGTGAAATCACTTTGAGTAACCCCTGAAAGTGAAGGTATCAAAAGGAGAAATTGGCAGGATGTGGGGCTCACGGGTTTTTGTTTCATTGTTTGTTACAAGTGCCTCCCATGAGGCATCATTTCGGTGGCAGCGTTGCATGCTGGTTGCCATTTTGGAGATAACTGAGAAAGAGAGAGAGAGAGAATGAGAGAGAGAGAGAGGAGGAGAAGGAGAGAGAGGGCATGATGAGGATTTTCAGAGGTCATGACAAGATTGCATGAGGTCTGGAGCCAGTCAAAACCCAGAGCAGAACCAGCTGAAGGACCAACATCAGCCATAGTGAGGGGCTCAGGCCGGATGCCCCTCCACAGTCAGGGTCCTCCTCCTGGTGCAGAAGAGGGAGGAAAATAAATGAAGTCACAGATTGTTAAAGTCAACACATTAAACAATTTCCAGTTGACTGTTTACTAAACCCCTCCCCTGAAAAGGGATCATAGTTCAGCAACTGTAACTTAGTTTGAGGAGTTATAGGATATGTCAAAAAAGTGCCATTTATGACTGCATCCACGGTGTGAAGGTTGCTTCTGAGTTTGGGCTAATGTTAGAGCCCTGTACTGCTCTACTGGATTTTGGTTTGCACTCAAGCCAACCCAGCAAAGGTTAAGGCTCAGATATACTTTCCGCGTTTGGTGTTTGTGGAATACTGCAGATTTGTACCAGTCACGTGGACGCAAACATGGTTTCATTCACGACTAACTGAGGCTACAACAACATACCCACATTTTTATTGTAAACCTGCATTTTAAAATGGTAAACTATCACCGTCCACACATGACTTTTAGCTCTGTACAGAAATATTCTCCATCCATATTAACGCACCTGAAAATGCAAATCACATGACCATTCATGTACACTGGGCATGTGCATGATGGTGTCAACAGGAAGCAGATTGTCTAAGGTTACTCTGTGGTTGATGTAGCTGTGTACGTTGAAAATACATAAAATACTGGAGGAAAAACAGTAATGGCAAAAAGTAAGACAAGATTTCTTTACTTGGACTAACGACTAGTTGGAACTGTTGAAAGTAACACCTGAGTATAAGGTGGCATAAGGCTGCAAAGGCAGTGGAAAACAAGCAAAGCAAATACAGTGACATATAGGAGCAGTACCGGGAGCGTTATCCATCAATAGCCTCTGTCCTCTTGCCCGTCCAGACTAAAACGCAACCATGAGTTTTAAAACTAAGCAACAGTGACTTATAGGGGTGGAGTTTCGCAAACGGTCAACCAGAACTATGCAGGGATCAAACAAGAGGTCAGGGAAAAAAATGAAAAAGCTAAAAAAGTTTGTCTTTTTTATACTTGACTGGAAAACTTTGAGCAAGAACTGATCAGATACTCCCACTCTCTGTATGCTTAGCATCTGGAGAGGTACAAGGGAAAGAATGTATTGCCTTGATACAGTATGTGCTTGGGGGGAAAAACGTTGAAAATCTTTAGGAGACGCGCAAACGTCTGGATGCAAATGAGAGGTGAGTAGCCTGTTTTAACTAGCGTCTACATTAGTAATCAGTGTCAGCAGAGGTAGACTCTGGAGTCTATTGCCTGGGACGGACAATGATAGATGGGGAGGGATACAAAGAGGAATGGCTTGAAGTTCAAAGTCAGGTGAGATGAAGAAAATGTTGGCACAAGACAGAAAGAGACTGGGAAGTAAGCTGGGGGGAGACGAAGACAGATGGTGGTAGAACATGAGAGAGAGTGACAGGTGTGAAAGATAAGGGTAGGAAAAGAATGGAAAAAGAAATGAAGAAATGGAACAAAGCAGAACAAGTCAGATGTCAGAAAAGATGAGGAAAACAAACGGAGAATAGGAACAAAAGAGTGTAAAAGTTATGAGACAAAGGCAGAAAGATTTAAGATAACAATGAAATATTAATGAAAGAGAAACCGAGCGTTATGGGACTGACCCGAGACAGCACATGAACAGTGGCAGCAGTAACATGAGCAGAGAGGAAGCCAATGGGGAGCCTGCGCTCCTTCGGCACATGGCCTCATCCTAACCATCAACAGCCAATCACAGAGCAGGAAACAGAGAAAACAGAGAGAAAGAGAATCATGCAGCAAAAAGGTCCACAGTTAGCAAAAAGTTAGAAAGCAAATATTAGCAGAGAAGGTTAGAAAATTACTTAAGATACTACAAGATAGATGCATTCAGTTGTGAGAAAAGGAGTCAAGAGTGTGTGAGTGGGTGTTTGTGGGTGTGTGACAGTGCAGGCATAAGATTTAATTCATAAGGCCGACAAACTTTGACACTGGAAAAAGACTATAGTGTGAAAACAAACAGAGCATTCAAGTGCAGAGATTTCACACGCAGAGATTCTGAGCTGCTTCTAAAAATGTTTGTTTAGCTTAGTTATTCATAGTCGAGCAACAACCGACTGTTTGTCTTTGCGTGGGAAATCTGCACACATACAGCTTTCGAAGGATTGCAAAGAAAACAACAAAAGAAATTACATGCACCATGTAAAGATATTAGTGATGGAAAGGTGCCATGGGTAGAATTTCTTCACTGATGTACTGTTTCCATATCGGGAGTGCTTAAGGATTTGGGGCTCTGTCCACTGAAGCTAAAAGCTTAACTTTTTTTTTTTTTTTTCAAAGGCTGGCTGAAATCCTTCCTTCCTTTTTATTGGTCCCCAATATGTTGCTACATCTATTTTTCCAGGTAAAATGTCAAAACAGATCAAGTTGTTTCATCTGGAGTATAAATTTGGAAAGAATAATAATAAAAAAAGGCATTAAAAAACACTCCCAGTAACAGACACTTTGGGGGTAGGGCTGGATGATATTAACTAATACGGTACATTTTGACTTTAACATTGAAAGTATTGAAGTAAGCGATAACATGCCCAATTTTCTTTCCTTTGTGCTGGCTAATTTCTGATTTCTTAGTCTGGACAGATAAAGATTGATTTGTTGGTTGAACTTCTGGCAAGATGTCAGTGGTTGTTATATATATTCTTAGTTTAAAACTTGCTAATCATTATTTCTCTATTACTAATGTAATAAGAACCCACAGAGAATCGTCACTTGACTCTACAGCTCAATGAAGCCTTTTAACATCTTTCATCCCAATGTTTCGGTTTTTACAGCAAGTTTTGGTTCTCTTTAACAGAAATGGCGAAAAACCTCTTTTAAACCCACTGTACGCTGCCTGCCCAGCACTTAATGGCAGCCAGACTGACTGAGAACCAGAGGACACCAAGGTAGCTATGACCTTCAAGCATATGTTTGAACTTCAATACAATCAGATTGAAAAGAATGCAGGTTTAAGGCGCTTCCATGCCATAATGGTATTTTTGATAAATGTGGGTTAACATCCAGCCCTACCTCAGGGTATTAAAAAATATATGTTGGGTTTAGATCTACAGGTTATTTTCATAGTACTGTCAGTGCTCAAAGTACTAAGTGAGGCTGTAACCATCCTGATCTTGTGTGCTCCATTGTATTTTACTCGCAGATCAGTCTAAAAATGTGTGACAGAGAAAATTTTGAGCGGTTTTCCAAGCGAACGAACCAATCAATCAATGTTGGTTTTGAGAGGGATTTAAGTGTGACAAAACGAGAAGTGTAAACAACATGGCAGCTCCCACGGATAAGATGAGCGCAGTTATCAAGCAGGTGGCTTGCTTACGCTTTTTTCTCTTGGATCTTTTTGTTGGAATATGGTTGTAAATGTGCCTTTTATGCGTAAATTTTGCATTACCCAAACGGCAAATATCCTTTACCGACATGTTGTTTACTTTCTGAGCTTTGCCTCAACGCTTTTTTTCCGTACGTCATTTGCTTCGTTGATCTGTTTGGTTGATTGGGCCTGATAGACACATGGTTTATCCAATTAGCAAGTATTTTCGCCCCTTCCCAAAAAATCTCCAAACAAGAGTTCCCAAATGGCTATGCAGAGCAAATGTGAATCATTCAAATCAATCCATCTGGCGGAGTCAGATTAAAAAACAGTAGCCTCAGAGAAAACACTTTAATTTGAAAGGCTTTTCCCATTTTTTACTGGATTTTCTGCTCACTTCTTTAACTCTTATGAGACTAACAGAGCAGCAATGGTCTCACTGTTTGGCAATGGCATACTGTACATGGAACCCCACACAGAGCACGTTAACAACAAAGTAGTGCAGTTCAAATTGTTCTCAACCAGAAGCAGTTCAGGTCTGATGAAAAGCAACTTACGCGTTCATTGTTATCAAAACAGACTGCAGGCCCTTTCCTGTAGCGAGGATTCTGAGCCAGTTCACAAGGATCAGGACCATCAGCTGGATAAGTAACGTCAGGAACATGACACAGTTTCTAAGTGATTCTGTGTTAACATCAACAAATAGTCCTTTTATCAGGAGACACTGATTACCCCATGGGAAAATAGCAAACTTAACTTCTTGATGTTGTGGAAATCATTAGGATATTATATGTATATTACTGTACAAATCAAGCAGATCCAACTTAATTGTGGAAAGATTAAAACCTGTCCCTTTGGGATTTCACGCACATTGCTCAATACTTCAATGATATGGCAGTCATTTTGAACATTGTGTTTTCCAAGAAGCTTAATCTATAATTGACCATAACCATGTGTGTTTGAGAGAGCATCGTATATTTGTTTGTAAGCTATTCAGCAGACGTATCCCACACGACCATCTGTTTTACAGACGCAGCAGAGACAAATCCAGTGTGGACACATCTGAGATCTGGGCCAAATTTGAAATGTCAATTACTCTGGAAATGTTCAGTCATTATTGTGGCTGTGGGATTTAGAGGATGCAAATGAGGGGAATAGTGCGTTGATAATTAGGGGTAATCTGCATCCACGATTATCTTGTCAAAAACACAAACTTTTTAAAACATCTGTTCACTGAATCAAAAGTACATATCCTGTGCCAGATGATAGCTGTGTTGGGTAAAAGGATACACTGCTGTTCGTCCTGTATTAATGGCTTGGCTTTACATGAGCAGGTGAGTTTTGCATCAGAGATGATAAAGACCAGGTTCGTCTTGGGCAGCTTTTCAGCATGGTAGAGCCTGGAGAGGAGCAGACACACAAGAGAAGTTGTTGACACATGGGCTTGAGTCCAGGAAAGATGGAGATACAATTTCACTGAGACGTGCAATATTTAAACAGAAAGCAATGAAAGGTAGCCACTGATTTCTGTCTGCTGCTTTAAAGGTCCCATATTGTAAAAAGTGAGATACCATGTGTTTTTGGATTATAAAGCAGGTTGAGGTGCTATATAAATACTGCAAACGTATCAAAACATTTAATACGCAGAGATATTCACACAGCTCGTACTTAGAAACTTTGTCTACAAATCTCTCTCTCTCTCTCTCTCTCTCTCTCTCTCTCTCTCTCTCTCTCTCTCTCTCTCTCTCTCTCTCTCTCTCTCTCTCTCTCTCTCTCTCTCTCTCTCTCTCTCTCTCTCTCTCTCTCTCTCTCTCTCTCTCTCTCTCTCTCTCTCTCTCTCTCTCTCTCTCTCTCTCTCTCTCTCTCTCTCTCTCTATATATATATATATATATATATATATATATATATAGAATTGCAGGTACAGTGCTGTGCAAGTAATTCCCCGGCTGCAATGGGGGTGCACAGAGCCGGGAAACGCTGACCAATCAGAGCAGAGTGGACTTCTTGGGAGGAGGTTTTAAAGACACTGGCTACAAAACAGATCGAATCAGACAGGGTGGATACAGGTATATTCAGACAGAAAATATGAGCATTAAAGTGAACATTAAAGTATGTAAACATGTTCTAGTAGAAACCCAAATACATGCGTGAATCTGAAAGTTAGCATAATATGGGACCTTAAAAGTATGTGACCTTGCAAGTATTACCACAATGACAAATGCACTGTTGATCACTCAACCAAGTCTCCTAACTTACTAGCTTTTATATCCTAAGGGGACACAAACCTGCTGTGCCACCCCACTGTCATCCAGGACCTTTACCGAAACCCACATGTCGCTGGAGCACAAATGATTTTCTCTGCTTTTTTATGGTGGTCGTTAAAAAGAAACGTGTGCGCGGCTAATGTGCAGAAACGCCGCGCGGCATGCGGGCAGGCACTTCATTAGCCGGCACGAGGGGGCTTTAAAATGGCGCACGTACACACACGTGTGCAAAATCACACACACACATGCCAAGACGGTGGTCCACTCTAGTGACTTGACTTCACCTTCATGGCATGTGAATTTTTACAGCCCTTTCTTTTAGTGCAACCTCTGGGGACTTCATGGATGTGTGTCTGTGTCTCATGGATGCAAATGTATCACTTCAGGTCAGGGAAAGTGTTTGGACCTTAACTATACTCAATAAGTGTATATATATACTTGTATATATACTGTATATACATATATATGGTATACATATACTGTACATATATATATATATATATATATATATATATATATATATATATATATATATATATATATATATGGGTGGTGTGTAGCTGTGAAGGACTGGATATTTTACCTGGTGCAGTTTTCACAGTCGATTGTGCCTTTGAAAGACAGTTTGTTGGTCTCAAAGTAGTATTGAGTTTGCTCTGTGATGCAGACCTCTTTGAGCATGGCGTCTGAGATTTCGTCATCCATCTCAGCTGTGGAAGGACACACATTCAGTTATATTCATGTAAGTACATAAGTGTAAAACCGTGGCTGTTAAACCAAAAGAATGAGCTTAAAGACACCAAAACACTCCTTGGAACTGAGGGGACTGCATAGTTGGCAATCCCCTGCAAGTTTGTCACTATGAACCTTTCACATTATACACAGTCATTTGATACATTGTCTATGTAAAGACAAATTGCAGCTTTAATAATCTCTTAATTAGTTAGAACCATAGACTTGCAGTGGTACAGAAAAAACCAATTCGAATCTGTTCAGAAATCCATGCAACTTAATTACATACAAGTAGAATGCATTAAGTTAGAGCTGTCTGTCTGACTCCTGCCTTACATCCAGGTACAAAAGGGCACATTGTATTTCTCTTTTGGGGTGTCTTGGGACTCTGTGTTGCCAGACCTAAAATCTGCTCTGGTGGTAAAAAAGTGTGAAAAACGAACACTATGAACAAAGAAAAGATTGAGCTGATGATCAAATCAATAAACAAACCTAGCAGTTTGGTATTCACAAGTGTATTTTTAAAGGTCCCATATTGTAAAAAGTATAATGTCCATATATTTTTTTTGATTATTAAGCAGGCCAAGTTGCTATATAAATATTGTGAAAGCATCAAAACACTCAATCCAAAGAGAAATGCACACAGTCAGAAACTTTGTGTTTAAATGAGCCGTCTTGACTTCTGTATGGTTGTGATGTCACAATTATATATAGTTAGAAAGTGCAGCTACAGCGTCTTCACATTCATTCCTGCTGCTGCGATGATGGTGCGTGGTGCGTGAGTAGAGTGGGCTTTTTTGGGAGGGGCTTTTGAACATAAAAGAACCTGAAAATGACCAGAATATGGAATCTTTAAACTCATTAATTCATCTTCAACCGCTTGTCCCTGTCGGGGTCGCGGGGGGCTGGAGCCGATCCCGGCTGACATCGGGCATGAGGCGGGGTACACCCTGGACAGGATGCCAGTCTACGCAGGGCACATAGAGACGCACAAAGACAGACAACCATTCACACCTACGGGCAATTTTTAGACACGTGCATGTCTTTGGACTGTGGGAGGAAACCGGAGAACCCGGAGAAAACCCACGCAGACACGGGGAGAACATGCAAACTCCACACAGAAAGGCGAACCTGGAACCTTCTCGCTGTGAGGCGACAGTGCTAACCACAACACCACCGTGTAGCCAATCTTTAAATTAAACAAGAAAATATTTTCCAGTAAGATGCCTTTGCTTTTATTTCTCCAGAATTTCTCCAGTGCAATCACTGCAATCACCCTGACACAATGGACTGGAATGGAGGGAATCTGCGGTTTTCACAGTTTTTAAAAAAGTCAACAGCATGTGTTTATTTCCCGAATGTGTAACGTGCTGATAACTCCATAAAATTCTCACATCACCATGCGTAGTTAAAGTCATGAAAACAATGTTGTACTGACAAAGCAGTCTTGGTGATTTAACTGTGACCTTCATTGAAGATGCGGCATAAATCGCAGCAACAGTTATCTCAAAGCCCTGGGCATATTAAATTCCGGTTTGATACACATAGCTATTCACCAGCAGGAAAATGTGTTCTTTTATAATTTGGATAAGCTGAACATCTTCATCTCATGGCATTTGCAACAATGAACAAAGAGTGATTTGTGGTTTTGTTTTGGATCTGCTGGCAATCTGTATTTTCTGGTCGCACATTTGTACCCATAAAAATATCACACGCAAACTTCTGGCTGGAACATCTTGCACGCATAAAATCCTCTGAAGACAAATGAGTGTTCAAGTGTTGCTATGAACAACATTATTACAAATTACATATTCTTGGCATGTGTTTCCCACCAAGACTCAAGATTAAAAAAAACTGAAAAAATAGTGTGTTTAATGTCTTTCAAGGCTTTGTCAGGGTGAAAATTAAAACATCCATTTTATTGCCATATTGAGGCCATTTAGGCAGGTCAGAGCTCACTATGGCAAAAAAAAGACCGCAAAGCACTATTCTTTTCTCTGTGCCAATTGACGGGAACTCACCTGCGTCCAGGAAATTGGGGAATGTGATGCTGACCAGTAACTGTTGCAGTATTGACCTAAGAGCACAAAAAAAATCCCACAGGGATGAAATATGTCTAGATTCATTGGAACATAATCCACAATAAATCATACGTGTAAATGCTAATGCATCAATAAATCAATGGAAGATTTTGTGGAATGTTGACTGTCTTGGGAACAATTCAGCTATTAAACAGATGCTATACAGTATGTCCAATTTTGAGGAACAAATCATTGCCTGCTTTTCATTAGGATCGGAGTTTAAGGACTTTAAACACTGGTTTTTATAGTGCTTATTTTTGCTATCAATCATTTGAAAAAAGCCAAAAAAAGGGACTCACCAGGCCGCGGCTGTCGCAAACCATCCTAGATTCAGAATATCTGCAATTGTGGGCTGAGAGGGGTACAAAAAAAAAAAAAAAAAAGTGAAAAACTTAAATAAATGATTAAATTAAATATCAGAGGAGGACTGAATTGGGTCTATAATAATCTCCAGACAAATCATTTAAAATGGTTGAGCCTATCTGTGCATCCTGCTTGTGTTTACAGTGGCTGCGGACTGTCCCGTTGTGCCAGGAACAAATACCAAAAGGTCCCGATAGAGATTTCATTTTTTTTTTTCCCCTTTAGGAGGAAATTAGAACACAATCCTCCTCAACAGATGAGAGCATAAATATGTAAACAAAGAGCTAGTGAGAAAACAAAGTAGCACACGGTTCAAATAAAAGACCAAACATGCTGCTTTGATTATGCTTAGCATGCGAGGGCCTTGTTTTGGTGAATGACTGCTGCATCCTTTCTCTTCAGATGATGGGGTGTTTAGTCATCAAGGAGTCTTAACTAACCATGGTAAAGGCATCACCAGCTATTGCCGGTGCCTTTGATCAGAAAATAACTGCACCTTTTATCTCACCTTGATCACTCAAGCGTGTTGTACACAGTTGTGGTGCAAGTCGGGAAACTACATGGTTTCAATTGTCGTTTAGTGAGGGGGATTTTTGTATCGCTAAACACCTACAAATAATTTATTACTTCTATCCACCAGTACCTGTAATGGCCATTTTTAGCACAAACGAGAAATTCATCAGCACCACTGAAATGTCTGCAGGAAGTTTGCATCCTTTCACTGTAAGTTTGTAAGTGACGAAAAACAGTGCCTCTTTCTACATCACCCGGTGTGTTAGCCAAGCACGCTAGACCACCTAATCCTGTTACTGTTGCTGCAAACTCCCACTCTAACACTTTCACCATACCCTCTGCTTCCCTTCTCATCTGCGCTATCCAGATTTATGGCTCCCTGATGAGAGACCGTTTGTGTGTGTGTGTGTGTGTGTGTGTGTGTGTGTGTGTGTGTGTGTGTGGTGTGTGTGTGAGAGACCATTGGGAAGTGAGTGAGCATGCAGGTAGGGCTACAAATGTCTCGTACGGAAAATGAGTCAATGTAAATGTATGGCTATCAGAATGTGTGAACATGTAAGTGTGGGTGTGCACATGTGGGTGGCTCTTTGTGTGTGTGTGTGTGTGTGTGTGTGTGTGTGTGTGTGTGTGTGAATGGTCTCTGGCTTATGTAACTCACCACATAGACGGAGCGCAGGCCTGCAGCCGCCTCACTCTCTTTCTCGGGGTCACAGAGCGACTGGTAATCGAAGGTCTTCTTAAAGGTGAACAGGGACGAGTTGACCAGGTTCACCATGAGGATTGGGTCGATGCCACCAAAGAAACGGCCAATCTACGGAAAGGTAAATGAAAATATGGTTAGAAATATGATCCATGTAAGTACAGCGGCTCCGAAAAATAATTCGGTCTTAGAACTAGATTCTGACACAGAGCATGAAGAACTAGATCATTATTATTATTATAATAAAAATAATTATTATCATTGCTGAGGAAAGCTTCATATTTACCGTACCAACATGAGTGGTTATGATCTTCTCCGTCACAAAAGCAAATGAACATGTTTCCCAAAAAGTCAAACTATTCCTTTGAGAGAAGATTCTTAAAATCCAAAATGCCAAAAGCACTGCAATTTCTATTCTCCATCTGAAACAACACTCAAGATACCAGATTCCATGAACACAATACTTCAGACCAACCCCAACCATTTATACACTAGACTACCAGTGTGATAAAATGCTGATGGAGCTGACAGAGTTTTTCTACTAGAAAATGTTTACATTATTTTACATTGCAATATTTTTCTCATTGTGTCTGTACGTCTGAAACGCTCTGTGTTAGCACCTGAATAGGGGCTGTGCATTCTCTGTTGATTGAATGTTTTGATACTTTTACAGTATTTATAGAGCACCTGGACCTGCTATATAATAAAAATGACACGGGAATCTTACTTTTTATAACATGGGAACATTAAACTCTTTTATACTGTCAAGCCACAAGTTTCAATGCTTACGTGCACAAAAACAACTAAGAATGTTTGTACATGTGCAGACAATGTTCACGGTACATTTACAGATACACAAACTCTGTAAATCCCCCTCAAACCAGATAATGAACTCCAGTATAATCTGATTAACACAGTCCACCAGGCAGCCATAAATTTCCACTAAAAGGAAGTAGTTTGTCTTGGCAGGTGTGACATAACCGTGTGCATGGGAGTGTTTAAGTACTTGTGTATCCAGGAGGGAATAAGTACAGTAAGTAGTACTCATCAATGTGTGTGTGCTGAAAGATGTGTGTGCATGCGTGCGTACGTACGTGTGTGTGAGTGTGTGTGTTAAATGCAAACTTTCCCTTTCTTTTCACTTTGTAAGGTCACTGCTAACAAGCCATCGTCCACATATCCATTCCTCTATAGTCTAACAGCGAGAGGATATATAAATCTTCCAATCTATAAGGTAGAGGGAGCCTTCTCTCCTTTCCCTGCGCAGTAAAACAAATAATGAATTAACAGTCACAGCCCTGTTGGCTGCAGACTCCCCGAGGGTTTCGGAGAAAGAAAAGGAACGAAAGACATAAAGAAGGAGAGCAAGCAAGAAGCTTACAGAGAGAGAGAGAAACTTTGCTCCTGTAGGAAATATGATTGAGGGCACACAGCCTTCTCCAAACAAGGCCTCAGGTCCCTGGGTTTTAGTGCTGCTGCCAAACTTCAGAGGGCCACTGATTTATCCAGCGCACACCCAGGCCTGATTAGGAAGGAGCCAAAGCCGCACGAAAAAACATTTACTCAGATGACAGCAGGGACTCGCTATTAGCATTCAGCAGAGGGGAACGGGGAGCAGAGAAAAATGCGTAAGTTTGTGTGTATATGAAAAGATGGGTCAAATTGTGTTTGAGGGGCAAATTAAGACTGAGGTTCACAACAGGGTTGGCTGATCACAGTTAAGTACTCCAAACACTTTAGGACTGACTGGGTTTCTTCAGGATAATAGGATATTAAAGATGTTTTCAGTGCTTTAATCAAAACTTTATAAGTGCTGTGAGTTCTTCATACAGTACAGAAAGTATTTTGAGCTGGGAAGTTCATTGTTAGGAGTTCGGCAAAGAAAACAAAAATCAATTCAAAGCCAAGCTTTTTTGTCTTTTTGCAGAAAAAAAGGGTTATGTTTTTTTCAGATGGTTCTTATTAATATCCCATAAAATAGATACAATATAATGATTTAATTATGTCCTGAAGTAGGAATAAAGGAAGCACACTTTTTTTTCTCCACATAAAGGCATTAAAGGAAATCATTAAAGTTGTAATTAACCTTAAAATACATTTAGGTCCTCTTCCTTATAAGGCATCCTTTATAATTACGTTCGTAATTGTAACTAATAATATAATACTGTTAATGGTTACTATATAATTTACTAATCTTTTATAGATCAGTTTCAAATACGTTATGAATACTGACTTGGTTATTAAAATCCTTATTATTAACAAGAAAACCCATGAGAATGTATTAATTATCAACATTTATTATTACATATTTACTATTTCAACATTTGTTCTTATTAATTGCTTATACATGAGCTGTAAACCAAGATGAATCGTTATCAATCAGTGATAAAGCCTTTAAATAAAGTGTGCCTTATTTGAAAGTGGTTGCGTTTATAGTTTTATGAGTAAGAATGCAGAGGCCCACCTGATCCATATGTTCATCTCGATTGGACATCACCAGGAAGCCCCCATCATCCAGAATGACACAGTCTACATACTAGAATCACAGAGATTAAACCAATGTTGCATGCTCATGACTATAATCCATAAATAGTAGCTGGAAGCATATAAATATGCAATTAAACCTCTTACCACATCGTTTCGCTGACAGCCACAGATTTCATCATTGCACTGAAAATACAGTGGAGCAGATAGAATAATTAAAACTCAAACTCTAGATTGAGTGCGTGTCCTTTTGCATGAATGTCATGCAGTGAGAATCCACTCACATTGATCTTCTGTGTGGTGTTGATGAAGCTCGCCATCCAAGCACTAATGTCCAACTTCACACCGACCACTGGGATCAAAAACAAAAAGGCAGACATATGCTAGATCATGTTGGACCTCTACGTCAACTTTACTCTCTGAACTTCGAAAATGCAAACTTGGCCAAGGATCACAGGAGACCGGACAACTTGATGTGTGGTTTGTGTGTGTATATGTCAGAGGGAGTGGGAGAAACAGACAAACTTGGAGTAGTGCACATAATGTCTGTGTGTCAGAAGATATAAAGACATGGATAGGGTTAAGAGCATAGGGTTGCAAATGTAGGTGTGTAAACAAGACATATCTGTGAGTGTGAATGCGTTTGTATGTAGGTGGCAGAAAGAGAGAGATAACTTGTAACTGTGTGTGTGTGTGTGTGTGTGTGTGTGTGTGTGTGTGTGTGTGTGTGTGTGTGTGTGTGTGTGTGTGTGTGTGTGTGTGTGTGTGTGTGTGTGTTTGTGTGTCCTTACCAGCTGGTTTGAGTATGATCCCATCAACATTGAGGTTTACTGCTTTGCTCACCAGGATTGATTCATCACTTGCTGCAATAATAATGATAATAATAATAACAATAATAATGATAATAATGGAAAAATTTATACTGCAAACACATTAAGTCACAGGATAACACACACACAAACACATATTTTCCTGGATTTGACTCACTGTTCTCTTTAATGGCGTAGGGTTTTGGAGTGAAGATGTACAGATCATTGTCCAAACTTCTCTTATAGTAACTTGACTCATACACCTCTGCTTCTTCTTCCCAGGACAGGCCAGCACTGTCAAACACATGTATACAAAGCATACTCTGTTTCTTTGTGCATTACTTAAATATTAATAATTGTTGCAGTGTGACTTATTGATTAACTCAATGCTTAAAATAATGAGCCCCTTCAGTGTGGCTCTGGGTAATTTCCATACACTGAAACATCGTTTAGATCGATCTGTGCACTGCATTCAGTGCACCATGACATCACCTTTAAACTACTACATTGGCATCATCAGTTGCCTACCTCCACCAAGGAGGTTATGGAACGAACAATGGGGCAGATATGTGAATTATTTTTAATTTTGCGTGAAGGGGCATGGCCTTGACGCAAGTGTGCCCTCTCCAGGTGCCTTTCTAGTCACTTATTGCAGTGGCGTCATCTTCACATCATAGAATAAAGTGAGTCATTTTCAACAATAGCAACAATCTTACCTCTGAGGTATATTAATGACCCATATTTGATTAATTTCACTTTCCCTTTATAAGCTTCCACTCCTATTAAGAATGAAGTATATTTTTATGCAGATGATACCTTTACTTACATCCCTGTCTCTCAAGATGATTCTGCTCAATTCTCTGACCTTGAACACACCTTATGTGCTCCTAAAAACAAATTACAAAAAATACTGCCTTCTCTGTTGATGTATGCAATATATACCAAAACTCCTGCGCTAAAAAGATTCATGGTATGTAAAATATCACTGCAGGCACTGAAAAATACCAAAAACCTTAGATTGATGTGTCCTGTTCTCAAGGTTAATACACCACTGGACATTGTACTGGGCTGTCATCAAGAAGAGGGTAGCATGAAGATGAAACTTCAATTTACCAGTTCATTTACATTCCAACTCTCGCCTATGGCCATAACCTTTGGATTCAGGGACTCTTAGGTGTGGGACATTTGGAGGGAGCTTGGGGTAGACCCACTGCTCCTTTGCATTAAAAGGAAGCAGCTGAGATTGTTTTGGAACCTGATTAGCATGCCCCATTCATGCCTTATTGTAGAGTTAGGGTCACATTCCACGAGGAGGACTCCCCAGGCCAATCCCAGAGGGATTGGGGGATAAAAAAAACATTTGTTCAGTGAAAGCCTTGGGATTCCCCATTAGTCACTAGAACAAGTACAGTAGGTAGTGATATAGGGATAAGGGACCTGCTTTGCTTAGCCTGCTACCACAATAACTCAGACTCAAACTCAAAGACTTAAAATGGCAATGGATGTATGGATGAATGTACAAAATGTTGTTATTTATAGAATAGAAACCAGCTTCGGATAATCTTGAACATATTATCTCTCCAGCGCTTCTAAATCAACTCCACTCCCCTAAGAGCTTGACAAGTATACCTTTTGGGGAAGACGCGTGTGATCCCTCCATCGGTGGCAACAAATCTGGCCAAGACACCATGCCTGTCAAGCAGCGAAGGTAAAGAGATAAACCATAGTTACTAAAATCAAGAAATAACTGGTGATGCTGAAATATTTGAACCATGTGTATTCAATTTACACTTGGACATTCGTTACCAAGGGCAAGTAACAGATAATTGATGCCACATTTCAGTTAATTTTGCTGGATCACGAAAAAGCATTAGTGATAAAGTGGTTCACTTACTGCAAATCGGTTCCTTTCCAATAATTGATCAGAGACGAGGTGATGCCAGCATCAAGGAGCAATCTGTTCACCAGCTCCACATTACCTACAAAGCAAACCATCACTTGAGTCTAAACATGTTATCTTTGAATATCATTTGTGTGTCTGCAGACTGATCAGAGATATTCACAGTAAATGCTAAACTGTCTGGTTATTTGATCAGCTTTCTGTCTCATATTTATAAGATGATGCTGTCCAATGGGAATCTACTGGAGTATGTAGGATCTGTGAGGTGCATCAAAAGCCAACAGGGAACGAAAAATAAAAAAAGAGAGATGGGAGAACTCAATCAAGATTAAAAAGACAGAAAGAAAAATAAGCTTCAGCTTCCAGGTCCAAGCTTTAGTTGATATAAACTAATAAACACCTAAAAAGGTCAAAATGCAAGTAAAGTTAGAGGAACAAAATAGAACCAATTTGACTAACAAATCAGGGTTTTTTTCAGAAAGGTGTGCCTTCGAAAAAGACACAGAACAGACAATCTCAAAGTGAAACTAAGGCAATTATTTAAATTCACAAACAAACTATTGATAAATTTGCCCAATGCTGCCAAGGTGAAGGTGGTGGGTTGGTATAGGTGCAACACATTATTTTATGAGACATATAAGACCACATGACAAACATCACTGGTGATAAAAGCCGCTCGCCCATTTTTTGCCAGTGCCCGCCACTTTGAACTCTCGGACGACCCGCTTCAGTCCATTAACATCGAGGCTCGTCGATATACCCCCACCATCTCCTCAAACCTTTATGACACACCACACACATCAGAGAAAACAGCTGGTGTAACACTTTATTTCCACCCTACCCCACCTTCCCTTCTTGTGCAGTGGTTTTCATTAGGGATCCTTTATTGAAGGCAGCCCAGGAATTCCTAATGTACTTCAACTTCTTCGCCACTGCAGTGGCTTAACCAAGTAAAGCGTGTAACGATACTCAAGTCGCCAATAGTCCACATGGGCCATACTCTCTCTCCCTCTGAACTCCCTATGGAGTCCATTAAACTAGCAGCCAATAATGGTGAAAGTAATATTTCAATTGGGTGAAAAGTTTTATTGGATTGATTATGCTTAGATGTTTGAACTAAGTTCTCAAACTGAAATCGTCAAACCAAACTTAAAGGACATCTTTCATTAATATCCAGGGACCATTGGTTTTACCAAATTGGCAAAAATGTGAGTGATGCATGTATCAATGATTATATGCAAGAAATGGAAAGGATGTTAATGCCTTGGTCAGATGTTTAGGAGAAGGTCCACTGGCCCCTGATTTGTGTTTTATTGCTCCTCTCGTGCTCCTGGCTTGACGTGTCCTGCTCTTTCTCACAAACACACAGTAATTGGATGAGGTCGAGCGGCTATAGGTGGGGTGTGGAAGGCATATTACTGGTGAATATTGTGTGTGTGCGAGCGTGTGTGTGTCACATCTAAGCCGACGTGCCTCACACATGTGCACTCAGGCGTGTGATGGTCAGACTTTTAGAGTTAGCATCAAATGGGTAACACGAACACAGGGGTTCCACATCACAAAGCTTTGCCTGGTCATGCACACCAAACCATCCAGCCAGACCTGTATTTCACTGAAAAGAGAGACCTCTGGGAATAGGTTTCAGTTGGCGCTCTTCCATTAAATGTTCAATGCACACCTTAATGCCAAGCCAGATGGCTGAGATTCATTCACATATACATACTTTAGAAAATACTGTAAAGCTTAGCAGCTCTTTGAGATGTAAATAGGAGTCTGTAGTGAGAATAAGGTCCAAGTGTGCTGCAGAGTACATTAAGGGACAGTATAGAAGCTTTGATTCTTAAGATAAATTACATAGATTAAAGCACCAGGATGTATTTTGATACTTACACATGGGGTTGTTTGGAGTCTTTGTGTCAATGTAATCATTGAACTCCATGAGGAACTCAGTGTTGTTTTTGTTCTTGTCAGGCTTTAAGTCCTTGCAGTACATCCTACAGAGGGAAAATAGCACTTTACAGCAAATTCATGTAAGCAGAAGAATCACAAGATTTAATTTTCTGTGCTCAGTTCATAGTTGTCATGTAAGATGTAAAAAAGTGTAAAAACGTAATCCAAATGTGCCGTCTTACCTTGGTGCAATAAATGTATAGCCATATTCATCAAACTTGTCCGCCATCAGGCTTTCAGAAACTGGTGAAAGGCATAAAGTAATATGAATCTTCCTCCCATGCACGTTAATATTATATAGGCTAAGATTAACTTAAAATAATCACTGTATGCAGATGAGATGGTGCTCCACCGGGCAAAATGTAACACCTGTTGAATATTTAACAATGCATCGACAATAGAGAACTTCTACAGGGACCAAAAACTGAAATAAGATTCCATTTCTTGACAGACCAAGCAGTAAAACATGAGCATCATAGCTCCACATATTAAATTCAATTAAATTATACTTTATTCATCCCCAAGGGGAAATTCTTGTTTATTTAAATAAAATATTTATTTTCTATGTGGCACAAATCTCACGTCAGTAATAAGCATTCAATCAATTCTGTCACATATTTAACATCACTAATCCCTCTAATTTCACTCTTATGCTTAAAGGGACACTTCACCCCAAATCAAAAGTTCAAATTTTTCCTCTTACCAGTATATCAGTCTAGCTTGTTTTGGTGGGAGTTGCCCATGTTGGAGATATCGTCCATAATGATGTCTGCCTTTTCTCCAATATAATGGAACTAGATGGCACTCAGCTTATGGTACCCATTAACATTAACATTAATGGCGTCCTCCTCGGCTGAGCTTAAACGTTAGCTAGCTCAGGTGAGCAAGGAGTATCTGTTAGCTAGAAACTAATCTCCACAAGCTAGCGGGGTCGGACCATGGGGGTGTTCTTCACAGGGATAACGAAGGTGGGTGTAGTTCAGTAGGAGGAAAATAGGTCCGACATTATAACTGCTCACAACCAGGCCTGTGTATTATCTTGATTAACTGAGTCATGATTTCTAGATGTAGATATTGCTGTTGAAGTCTCAAATTATTATTATTATTATTTGGCGCTTTGAGCACCAGATGCTGCGTGCCATCTAGTTTCATTATATTGGAGAGAAGCCAGACTTCTCTACAGCCGATATCACCAATACTGGGCAACTCACACAAAAACAACTTAGATTGATAAATAGCACTACAGGACAGAGGCCAAATATGTATTTTGTCTTAAGTTTAAGATATTTAGTTAGCTTTGTAAACACAGGGGTTGGTACTCACATAGAAGAAGAAAACAAAATTAAGCAATCTTAAGCAAAAGTTGTGGACAGTTTTACACTGCACCGAAATGGAACACTGAAGAAAAGTCTTGCACAAAACGCTTAAAATCAGGTATAAATAAGAAGGAACAAAACAGGCTTGGCCAGACATGATGGGTAAATCACTGACAAGGCTCAAGAATAAGAGGAGAGAAATGAAAAGAAAAAATACTTGCCATCTTTCCCTGGAGTGGAAAAAAATCCCAGCAGAGAGAAAGTGAGCGAACGGGAGAATCATCCACCACGGAGGAAAAGACGAGAGGGAGAAGAAAGTGGAGGGAAAAAAAAGACAGGGTAAAACCACAGGAGTCAAAGGTGACACAATATTTTATTCACAGAGCGAGTCCTGAATAGAAATATTGCACTCCAAACAAAAGGTTTTAGGCTTTTGGATGTAAATGGAGACAGTGCTGATGGACAACACAAAGAGAAGCTTAAAATGTGGTCAGATGGTTTTAAAGTTATGATTTAGATGTGTGTTTAGCATTACTATTAGCATTCTTTTGGTGATACGGTAAAGCTGTGGAGTTAGTGCACTTCAGCAATGTTTTTGCATTACATTACTGCACATAGGAGGGATATTAACCACAGCTCATAACCTTAATGTTCCTCTGACATTCTCCAAAGCATGTTGTGTTGACAGTTGATTATACTGTACAGAAAATTTCTCATGACGACATGGGCTACTCCTTGTCCTCTTTGGTGGTCATGATTGAGGAATAATTGCACCCATGTGTTTTTTCTTTGATATTCGGTCAGCACTTACTAATCCAACAATGTATCTAGTAATGATGGATAGCAGTGAGATTTGGGGAGTGACGACGGCTTATATTTTCTGCACTCTCAAAAGCCTTTTCACACTGATAATGACATTCCTGCCACCTTTGTGAAAAACTGAATCAGTGCCATATCTAAGACACGCAGGTGCAATCCATCTAAAATGTGAGTGGATTTCAGCATGAATCAATCTCACACACAGCAGGACGAGAACCCTTACTGACTTAACAAATGCATGACAAATAGATGTGGGAATTGGGGCATGATATGTTTTCAAGTTCACTTGAGTTTTTGTTAATGGACGTTTATATTCACCGTCTGCAGAGAAGACAAAAATCGGGATGCAGTTTCAGTTAAACCACAAACCTTAAACAGATTTTGGTTTTGATGAACACAAACAAGACAAAACGGATGACAGAGCACACAGAAGGGCGAACAGAAGAGTTTAAGCTTAGTGTGTTAAGAGGCATCCTGTCTTTCATTAGGTGTTATTTATTGTTAAACTCAAAGTGAGTCAAAAATAGAGGACTAAAGAAAAGCACAGACTCATGTTTTAGGTACAGACTCACAGCTTTCTCCTTTATGGCTTCACCTTTAAATAATGCAAACATCCTGTCCTCTGTTCTTCCTGCTACAGTTGGTTAGTGCCAAAACCACATCTGAGGGCCATTGGAACAGGTGGGGGTTAAATACATACATGCACACACAGACATACACACACCATCTGCGACACGCTGTGTGGGCATTGCATGCGAAGCGCTGTTTCTTAGAGCAGACACCAGCTTGATTCAGCGTAACAGAATAGTCATCATTAATCAGAAGCCGCTAAACGAAGAAGAAACAGAAAACAAAATGCTTCTGTGTTCGTGAGTCTGAGAAATGACGAAACAATTAGAAGTGTAGTCACATCCAAAGTCTGCTGGTAGTGTTAGGAGACAGGGGTTATGAGGTAAAGCACAGGAGGAGAATACTTGCCCAGAAATGCTGCACGGGGTCCAACACACCAGGAATGGTAAAGAGTTGAGGAGGGCAGGAGAACAGGAGGGAGGAGGGAGGAGGATAAAAAGATGAGGAGAGGAAAGAGGGAATTGAAAAAATAGAGCAGTAAAGGAAATAAGCCAACACACAATATTTTATTCAAATGAGCATTGAATAAGAATATTGTATATAAAGTACAAAACACTCAGAGTTTAAGTAAGTTTTAAGTGGACGGTGCAAGGGGTTTATGAGGTAATGTTTGTATTTGTGTGTGAATATGTGTATTAATGATGTTGTGGGGACAGAAATCTGTTCATGCAGTCACATTAGGAGGACTTCCCTCCTACTTGGGGACAAAAACCATCTTAGCTTGAGTATCCATTGAATTGTAGGGTTAAGACTTGGCTTTAAAATTGGGGTTTGGCATTGTAGTCGTTATGGTTAAAGTCCGGGTAAAGTATAATTCAGGGATTTGTTTCACAACACATTATACATTTTGGTAAATAAGAAAATGACTGTAATTCTTGTAATAAGGAAATATGGAATAAGAGCGTTTAGCAGTTTTTCACATTTTTTTGGGCTTTAGCATTTTTTGGGCTTGCCTGAAATCATGGCTTGATGACGCACTGGAGCCCACACTGGAGGGGAAACAATTAACCGTTTTCCATTGACTTTGTACTGCATGAGGGTGCCTTTTTTCAAATGTGTCTGCAAGCAATTAGAAAAATGCCTAAAAGCTGTGGTTCCTAACAAGAAACATAACTCCCATAGCTAGCATAACTGCTACAACCATGAGGCAAATATTAGTGCTTAGTCCATTAGATATTACTGCTCATTTGTATCACTGCAATTTTTACTGATTTACAATCAATAAAGTAAATTTAGGGCGCACTCACACTGTCCTTCCGCACTGGGCCAAAACCGGTTGTTCGGCTAACTGCTGCCAGTCCACAGCCCGTCTGAGAGAGGTGGGCTTTTGTAGAGCGCGTTTGCACATGTACGAACACGAGCGTGCACGTGTACGAGCACGAGCACGATGCCTACGCCGGTTCTGATATTATTTATGTGCGCCTGTTCGGACATAGTAAATAGAAGGACGGACCATGCGCGGACATTTAACAACAACAACAATGGCGGTGAAAGGTTCACGTTGGTGTTCGTGTTACGGCGCGATGACGTATGGACAGCAAGAAGCATTTGCGCGAAGCCCAGGCAATGTGAGTACAAACGGGCCTGGGGCGCGGGGGGAGAGGGAGGGGGGACAAGTACCCTAAAGCCCGGGGAGCGGTGCGGAAGGACAGTGTGAGTGCGTCCTTAAAAAGTCATTAGCTCGATGCACATAATGGCAATTACGATTAACGTGCTAATGGACATTTGCATCGCAATCACAACCCCATCCTAACATAAGACCCACTTCACATGCTCATACTTTGTCAAGATGCTTTGGTGTGACTTACAGTACTATAGTAAGCCTAAAACTAACAAGTGTCACTTTCTCTTCCTGCAGCTGGATGAAACATTCATTTTTCAGACCATAACTGACAGTTGAATGAGGCTGCACCTCTTCTGCGTTTGGGCGTGGTTTCAGTGCCTTACGTGAACATGCCCCCTGCGTTTCAGAGAAGAGACTTCTGCTTAGTTTTTATGATTTTGAAACCTTATTTTTTCATACTTGGTGATGTTTTTATTCAGATTTGGCTCAGTGGTTAATAACACATTTTTATGTCGTGTTACAAACTCAGATCCCACTTTTGGGATTTTGGGATCTGGGATTCAACTCAAGTCACGCCTGTGTGCATAGTGCACTGCACAGTTTCCATTTGTCCCCCTACCATTTAAGCAGCCACTGTTTGCTATCAGTGTGAAAATCAACTTGCGGAGACTTGCATTTCGTAGCCTTCATTCTGTCAAAGTTATTTACTCTCTCTGTCGGTGAGCTCAATGATAAGTCCAGATGTCAGAGTCAGCTGCAAAACCGAACCAGTTTACAGCAATAATGACCGAATCCATATAATATTGAAAATAAAATGAAAATCATGTTTGTGTCCTCTGGTCTCTTTTATTCACATAGTTGCTGCTAAGCCAACAACTACATCTCATACCTTGGAACAACATTAAAACCACCACCAATGGGAGTTTTGAAGCTAGTCCACACTCACAACTGCACTAAATGAAACTTGGCTAGAAAAAATATAGGTGATGAAATGTTCACTGTGATGAATTATAGATGTCATGCACGCTTCAAATCTTTGCCAGTTCATTTTCAGAACTTTTCTGACTAAAGGCGGGAAATTAGACTCATAATGTTTATCTTATCTTGTATGATCTTTCGAAATAGATGCTAATAATGCTAATAATACTTTAAAAAAAAAACATATTAAGGTCGTACTAAACCAGAAGATTCTCTTGATTGACTGTGGCCAGCCAGACCAGCAAACTTACAGACCATGGGACCGCACGCACGCACGCACGCACGCACGCACGCACGCACGCACGCACGCACGCACGCACGCACGCACGCACGCACGCACGCACGCACGCACTATAAAACACTATGACTCAATGTCATATTTTACTAGTGGGAACGACAGGGCTCAAAAGAGACATGAGACGATAACGCCACACATATGGAACCCTTAATTCACTGTATGATGTCCAAATGGCTTGAACATAAACACATACACATGCAGAAACTTGTATACACACAAACACATGGTGTGTGTGTGTGTGTGTGTGTGTGTGTGTGTGTGTGTGTGTGTAGTTAGGTACTTGGTTGTAAATGAATTGATGAGTACTATATGTGTGAAAGGGGACACTGGAGCCACTTGTCTCGCAGGGCACGCAGGGGTAGTGGCGATGTATCTGGTTGTGTACATATATCTGCGTTTGGCACTTTAAGTGATTGATAGGAACCATAAGCTGAGGCACAAGTTTCACAGCCCTACATGGAGAGTAATGATGTCACTGGAGATGATAAGCAGTCATTTTCCAAGCAGCAACTTTTGTCTACTGTCTGTATTAATGGATGGTAAATGTTAATTGTGGAAAAACTAAGAATGACACAAGCGATTGAACTGCTTTAGATGGCACTTACATTTTGCCTGGGTGATTGTGTCAGCGATTTTGGCCCTGATGTAATGCATACTGTAGTCAGGAAGGACCAGGGCCAGGCTGAGAGACACATACACAAAATATAACAGTATGTATTTGTACATGGTTTTGCCATATACTGTAAATTGCCATTTAAAAACACTAGTTAAGTGTGGCACTTTTCCATAGTCAGTGTATTACCTAAATGGCGGTTTGCACGCCCCCAGTTTAGAGAAGCAGGATGAGAAGCATGGAAGCCAAGCAATGCACTACTGTGGTGTATTAACAGAGCCCCATTCGTTCCTATGAAAGCTGCTCAGTGGTGCACAAAGCCAAAAAGTTCTGCATCTAAAAATACCTGGACGATCGGCACTACTGTTGGGCCCACAGTGCAGGCGCGCTACAGACTCCTGCTGTGCAACTATGGTGTTTTAAAGGGTTAGGAACTAACAGAATTAACTTCGCTTCCATGCCTGTCGTCCAGCTGCTTCTCCAAACTATGGGTGTGCCGACCGCCATTCACTGTAGGTAATACTGAATGACTAGGGAGAAGAAACCGTTACAACTCCACTCTAAAAGAAACAGAACAATCCCTTAAGACTTCTGTTCTACAACTATTTTGTTATTTTACTGCATTATTAAATCAAGTAAGCATTTCATTGTTTGAGACATAAACTGCATGCACGTAATCTTGAACAACCTACCAACTCATATTAAAAAAACATTGCATGCTTCCCTCTTATAAAATAATCAATATAGCCAATCTTTCAGTGAGTCCTGCTAAGCATTTTTTAGCAGTAGGCTGAATTTTCCAACATATGTCATGAACACTGGCCCCTCAGGGCTTCACCTGGATCACTAAACTACACCTGGACTTTGTCCTGAACTTAAGACCACAGTCAAGATCAAATCCCAAAGAGAACAGAATGGTTTATGCAATTATGAAGAACATTTGCAAACTGTGTCAGTGCAAAGCATCTGGAGTTTCTCTATTTCTCGACTCAAGTTTGCTCAAAAGTACTTAACACATGCGATGGATTTATCAATTCATACTCAACATACTGCATGGTATTTACCTGTAATCTGTCCCCTTCACTGGTGCAAAGGTGTACGTCCTCTGACCTAAGTCAATGTAGCGCTTTGAGGGCAACAGTTTGGTCAGTACATGTTACAATATATGAGAAAATAGATTTTGAACTGCAATATATGCCAACATCCTTTGAATATAAAATTACCTCATCTTGGGATTTCACCAAAGTAGATATTGTGTAATTCCCCGTCTTCGCATCGATCATTTCTTTCCTGATCTTTTGACCAAATAATCAAATATAAAGAATTAACCAATTTAAAAAAGGAAATGAAAATGATAAGAATCAGAAATTACAGTGCTATTTTTCTAATATGAGCTCATGGAATCCTAAAAGTTGGGAGTAATTTATTTTCCAAACCTCCACTTTGATCTCATTCTCCAGCTCTGCATCCAGGAAGTCCAGTGTAACAGGTTCGTGGAACTTGGCAGTCTACATAGAAATGCAAGCAATTAGTTTGTGGTACGTACTATAATTTAGATTCTGTGGGCTTTGACTACAAAGAAGGACAAAGGAACAATACACATGAGTTATTGATCTTCTGTTTCTGATACTTACATTTTTGTTGCCTTGAACAGGGAACTAATTATGGACAAATTGTGTCTGCTGATGCTAACGTTTGGATGTGGTAATCATCTGTGACCAATGTGTGCATGTTTTTTAAGAATTTGCAAGAAGAGCACGTATCTCAGAGGTCACTGAGAAACATCTTGTCATGTCTCCGCAAACATCATTCTGGACCCATAGTGATTGGGACATTTTAGAAAAAGCACTGGAAAGTCAGCCAAATGACACAAACAAAGTCACCATGGTAATACCAAGCAGCAGTGACTATGTTCTGTGTCAGTTTGTTGCTTAAATCATATTCTCCATGCAGGACAACAGTGATATTGAATCTTTCTGCGATGGCGCGTATTGTGACATGTATCTGTTGATTGTCAAGACACAAAAACACATTATTTTTCTCATCCTGTCTGTTTGAATATACCTCTATTCACCCTCCGTATGAAATGCTGTGTTTTAGCGCCTGTCTCTTTGAGACCCCCTCCTGAAAAAGCCCAGTATTCTGGATTTCCATCCTCTGAGTTTCTGCACCACCATTACAGCCTGACTGTAATGGCACTGTAGCGGCACTTTTTACCTATACACAGTCCTTACGGCTCTTTAAAGCACAGTTTCTGAATATAGGCTGTGTTCATTTCTCTGTGGATTAAGTGTTTTCCTATTTTCACAGTATTTACATAGCACCTTGACCTGTTTTATAATTAAAAAAAAGACATGGAAATCTCACTTTTTACAATATAGGACCTTTAAAGTGGAGTGATAGGCTTACCAGTGGCTGGAGATTAGGGTGAAGCAGCACATATCCATTTGGGTCAATGGCAAAGTAGTAGCCATTCGGTCCAAACTACAGGAAAAGGAAAATATATATATAGGGAGACATGACTACAGACTGGTTTCCGTATATGTTTATTTATGTGGTGCATGCTCTTACAGTAAAGTGTGGCGTCAGTCTCTTGATATCGTCCAGGGAGACATCAATAGCCATAACCCCCAAGATGAGCTGGTTTTGAGATTTCTGAGAGAAAACCATAGGGGGAAAAAGAAGAGGAAGTCAGGGGTAGTAAGAGTCACTGTAAGACCCACTTATGAGTCCTGTTGTTCTTTCTGGATGAGTCAAGTCCCTCTGTGTAATATGAAGGATTTCAAGGAAATGGGGTGCAATAGAAATCTGGACAGTCTCTTTGCCAAAAGCTTTACATGCCGTCATGAGTCACTGACAAGGCATTTCCAGCCTTCGTCTACAGCCGTAGCGGAGGTAACCCCGAGTCCTTCGAGGTAGACTTGTAAACTCATCTTGAAGCACTTAGCTACCGGATCATTTGTCTCTCCGATCTTCAGGTTTGATCTCTTTTTGATTTTTTTTACTTTATGACATGCGAGAATGTCTTCCTGTGGAGAGCGCTCTGAGGGACCTCAACGTCAACAAAGGATATAAGGGAGAGCCACAACAAAGAGGGGGATAAAAGTAAACGATGAAAGTATTTAAGTAGATAGTTTTTTTTAGTCCGGTAAACTTTATGTTGTGTCACAAAACCACAGACCTAAATTCTCCCATGGGGTCAAAGTGTCAGACTTACAGTAAGTCGGACACACTGTTTAGTCAGTAAGTCAGTTGAATGAGTGAATTACTCAATCTGGAAATAAGCGTATATTCAAATTGAAATTTAAAACATAGGTCTTACAATAGCTGTTTTATTAAAATATGTATGTAAATTCAAATCTACATAAAACATGAGAATCCAGAAGTAGTCTTTTGTCTACCTTGGAGCCTGTGTTGGTCTTGTTGAAGACAGGCAGAGTCCCAGTGATCACCAGGCCGAGCTCCTGGAAGATGAAACACATGGAATAGACATTAGCGTTGTAAGTGAATAATTCACATTCATGGCATAGATTCACAAAATACTCAATGGTGTTTTAATATAGGATTATTCTGATTAAAACATTGGATTAATAATAAAAATAAAATAAAAAACATTAGCCACAAACAAGATGTTAACCGTAACAAAAGGCAGAGACACTTCTGGTAGTGATGAGGTCAATACAGTCAAAAAAGTTGACAGCTTCTTATCAGTGAACGAATGACAATATCCAAAGCATTTGGCTCAGATTACCAGACGGGTTTCTTATCTACACTGTCGCCGCAAGTTTGGCAGAAGCTTAAGCATCACAAAAAAACTGACTGATGCTGCATTTCTGAAATAATGTTTGTTTATCTATCCTCTCACAAACACCACTGGAGTGATGATAAACAGCCAACGTTTAGCATAATTGAACAAGACTTATCTAGAATTCTTCATCTAACAGAAAACAGATTTCTTCTCGTTATTGCAGAGCTCCACATTTGATTTACAATTGCGACTTTGTTTTCCCACACTTGCCTCAAAAGCATGTTCTGTATTCACATTTGTCTGTTAGAACACGTTACATACCAATGCGTCCAGGTAAACGTTGGTCCACTGAACCTGCTTGGCCCTTCTGTCAGCCTTAACCATAGGCCTGCCCAAAACATCCAGGTACTCCTGCAAAGAAGGATGAAGGACCTTACTTTTAATTTGCTCCATGCACGTTAGTCGTTCCACCACAAGAGGGCATAATACCCAACTGGTTAAGTCAGCCAGGGAGATGGAGTGAAGGACAACTACAGTAACAGCCAAGTTATGGAGAAATGAAATATCCATGGTATGAGTGAGTTTACCTGAGTGTTGATCCTGATGGCACCTATAGATGGAATCTCATAATAATACCCTGAAAAAAAGACAACACAACACATTACATAATTTAAAACTGAAACTAAATGTATTAACATCCATCTAGTAATCTAATGAATATCTAATTTATCTAATTTAAATAAAAGTATTCTGGAATTGACAACCTACCTATTGAAAATCACCACTTACCACCCACCTCTTACTATAATTTAGGCTGACCAAAACAAACTTTGAAATTAATTTAAAGGTCTATTCTGTCGCGTTTCTGATCGTGTAAAATAAAGATGTTCTTAAAATAAAATAAAATCATGTGTACTTTGACATATGGTCATAATTGAAAACATAGCCCTGTGTTTCCTTGTGTGTTTAATAGATATTAATATACTGTCTTTATTCAGTTGTGACATCACAACTGTACAGAAGTCCCGACGACTCGTTTAAAGGCACGGTTTCTGAATACATGCTGTGTGCAACCTTGTACCTTTGTTAGCGCAGGCCATCCACTGTATTGGTCCTTTGTCGTAGTTGTGCCGACCTACTGAAAATGTAAAGATGCGCACCTGTGAGGATTAAGAAAAAAACAAGAACCTAAATATGGTGATAAAAGACTGTTGTATTCTAATCTCTGGACATCTTTGTCTTGTTTGCAGTCCTACCGCTTGCTTAGGGTTGTATTTTTCAAAGATCTCCTCTGCCCTCTCTTCTCCTCCATCAGTGAAAAGCATGATAATCTTGTTACAGTTGGCCCTTGACACATTCACCTAGGGAATACAAAGGCATTCTTTTTCTATTTCAATCACTTACCCAAGGAAAGTGAATAACAACACACTGTTGTTAGGAACAGGTTGAAGAAGTGATCGCAAAATGAATTCAAGGTAGTACAGAAGATCCAATAACATGAACTCTTGCATTGCAGTATCTAGAATGACCACAAGAGGGAGTCATATACTCACTCTTCATTAGAACACAACTGGGATTGTCAGTGAGTCCTTATTTCCATCATTATTTTCATAATTGAATGAAAATTCTAAATCAAATGGACATAATTTACATCAGACTGCTAAATAAATTTCACAGGGTTTCACCAAGCCTCTGGGATTATCTGCATATTCCAAGGAGACGTTAAGACATGAAATAATAAATGCAACAGATTGACAGCGACGGCCTCAACGTTACCATTACTACCACCGTGCACCAAACGCACACACTCCCACGCCCTTATGTTAGCCAGATACCACAAAAATATTCCACCACGCACGCCCACACGACACATTACCTGAGCGAGCTGCTCGAAGGCCAGCTCGAAGCCGCCTCTGTAGTTGGTGATACCCTTGGCTGTGATCTTCTGCACATCATCTTTCAGCATCCTCTTGTTGCGGACGTTGGCCTGCACCAGGTTCTTAAAGCACGACGCATATGTGGCCTTGTCATTGAACTGGAGGGAAGAGGGAAGGAGGGATGATGGGAAGTGGAGGGAAGGCACTTGCACATATTTTCTGTTAAATATGTGGCTGGTTTTCCCGTCGCTACAAAGTCATGCGTCCCTTAAACATATAGGATTGGCTTAAAAGAAGTGTTTTATCAGAGGGATTAAATTAACTCCATTTTACATCAATTAAAATTCAATTGACAAAATGTTATAAAGTAATCTACTTTCATAACACTTCTTAACATTTGTCATATGTGGAAATAAATCAGTTTTAATCAAAATCTGCACAGACCAAAGGGAGCTATAGGAGCAGAAGGAAGGATTGGCAAACGAGCAGGAGGGGATGTGAAAATTGTGGCATAAGGAGGTAAAAAAAACAAAAAAACAAAGAGCTTGATTATGGATGGATTATACCGTAGAGACAGAGGTTACTGTAACTGGTTAAATAACAATTACACAGCTCTACACATAAAGCGTCATCAGATTAATATTGGTGAATAGTTAATGTGGAGGAACAGATGGAACTTTATCAATTCATGCACACACACAAATATGAACATACACAAACACTGCATCTATGGTGGACTGGGACATGGCTCATTAATATCCAACATCTGTTTTGGCCTTCACTGCAGCCTTCCAATCATGATCACGTGCAAAACACATAAATGCACACTCTGGAACAGGTGCACACACGCAGACACACAAACACAGACACACAGACACACAAAGACACACACAGACACACACAGACACACACACAGACACACACACACACACACACACACACACACACACACACACACACACACACACACACACACACACACACACACACACACACACACACACACACACACACACACACACACACACACACACACACACACACACACACAAACACACACACAAACAAGTGTTTCAGAGAACATTTTAACATATGAAAAACCTGGAGTAAAGATATCAAAGTAGTTAATAGCAAAATTATACAAGAGAGAAAAAGAACACAAAAGCCAGGATCTACAAGCCAAGGAGATACTTTCACACAATCTATGTGTCATCTCTGCTATATTTCTGTTATTCACATGGGGTTTTTAGGATGCTGTAGCTCACAATGACTGTGTCTAACTATGCAAGATGTTGGCAGAAGTTTCAGGGCACATACTGCCAAGACATGTGTCTTTAACACGCACGCACGCACGCACACGCACACACAGTAAAACATGACTCAAAATAGCTCAGACACAGTAATAAAAGCGCAGCTGAACACAATACTTTATGTTCACTATCAAAAGGCGTTTCCTGGCCGGTGGTCAGTTTAGCTCCTATTTCAGAGTAGGTATACCTTGATATAATTGTCACTTGATAGATTTAATCCAGCCAATCCAGCACTTGCAACTGCCATTTAAAAAAACCAAAAAAAAAAAAACCTTCTAGCCGTGTAAACCATTCAAAACAAAAAACAACACCTTATATGAAGAAGATACGGACAAAAGGACCTCCATCAGGTTTTACCAAACATATATGTGACAGGGAAATTACAATGCGATTTTGACTGGTTTTCAATTTATTAAGATATAAGAATTACTCCAAATATCAACAACTGCTTATGAAAGCAAACAATCTCTAAGAATATTGACTCCATTTTTTCCTGTAATAAGTACCAGACTACATAGTTCTTTCCAGGAATGATTTTAGTATTATATATGGAACTAGAAAATGTAGAAAAAGTCGCATACCATATTCACGTTCACTTAATTAAGGTTTAGAAAGCAATTAACTATTGGGTTAAGGAATTGCATTCACTTTCTCTGGTTGATGAGATGAGACGCCTTATGATAGTGACTGAAGATACAGTATGCTGTTCGGCTGAGCTTTTATTACTGTGTCCGAGCTATTTTAAGTAAGATGAAGTTCCAACACACAATGGTTTACTGTATATTTGTGTGTGTGTGTGTGTGTGTGTGTGCGCGCGCGTGTGTGGGAGAGAGAGAGAGAGAGAGAGAGAGACCTTGGGGTAGTCACAGCACAATGTACTCATTAAAAAAGGACTCATTGAGAATCATTTAGTCAGACTCACAGAATTTACATCATGGGCAAAGCATAGATAGTGATTAGCCTATATATTACATTAAAAAAAACACAGAGATGTATTGCCTTAGTGAAACCATGTAAGCATTAAATACTAGATTTTAATATGAAAGGTTGTAACAGAGTGTTCTTTACAAAAGCCTCAAATGCTTCTTGCAGGTCTACTGTACAAACTGAGCTGGATGCCATACTTATTACACCGCTGCCTTATTCCATCAACTTCAAAACCAATTCACTTAGGTGATTTAAAAATTCCAAACAAAAACATAAACCACAGCTTAATTAAGGGAAGTGAAAGAAAATGGAATTAATGGTTCATTTGGAAAGGCAAAAGAAAAAAATCATTAATGTTCCCTGCCATTAGGGAGAAGGATAAAGTGGAGGCAGATAAGGCTCAAGAAAGAGATTTCAGATAGAGTGCAAGCACATCCAAGTACATGATGTATCTGACGCCAAAGATGCAAGAAATTGGAGTGAGATTTTTTTGGGTATCTCAATGAGGGGCGAGTTAGTTCGATATGTTCTATCTCTTGGACGTGTCGGGCTCCTTTTCAGTGTATGTCTTGTTGCAATGCCACAGGACTGGTGAAAAGAGTCACTCAGTAAATGTGGTGCACTGGGTGTCTTTTACTTGTCTTTTGCTGGACCGTGGCTCTACCCTGCTTAGTTGCATACTACCTGGGTTGGCTGGGGCCCCCTACTTCTCCGCTGTTGTGGCTTAGAATATGCATGGGGAGGTGGGCCGCTGCCTTTAGCCGGTAAGGGCCGGTGTGGTTTGGCCGATGTTATGTTGCAACAGGTCCATTCATTAGGCTCCACCCACTGTAGCATAGAGTCCAGTAGAAGGCTCTGCCTGTGTGACATAGAACGAAAGTTACGATATTGTAACCCTAGTTCTATTAGCACAGGTGGAGCCCTCTAGCTACAATTGCTGAAGAGGGTGTAGGATAGGAGACAGTGGTGTACTGTCTTAAATACTGTGGGACATGTATTCGGGTAGGCACGTCCTGTTTGGCTACGAGCTATGTTTATGCAAATTTCAGAGGGTGAATGCGAGCCGTTATTGGAGGAGATTATTACCCATAGAGAACTAGGGTTACATTATCGTAACCTTTGTTATGTGCCAGAGCTAAGCAAAGCTAACCAGCTGCAAGCTGTAACCTTATATTAAACAAACATATGAGAGTGGAATTGATCATGTCATCTTGCTCTTGGCAAGGAATTCAGTAAGCATGTTTTCCAAAATTTTAAACTACTGTTTCAAATCTTTCTTTTCCTATAATTGTGTTTGATACATATCCAACTTTGTCTAATTAGATAAAGCAGAATAGGACCTTCTTCTGTTGCATTCAATGCAAATAAGAAAAACAAAAGGACAATTTGGTAGCATTGGTTAATTATCCTCACTCCTGTTTCACAGAAACAAATTCATATTGTCTGTTCTTTAGATGGCTAACAACATTAGCTAACTAACACAAGCTATGTTCACAAAGTAATAGAGAGCAGCGGTTTAGGTATCCTAGCAACATGATAAAGGTGGTTTCTAGCAGTACTTTGCAACTACTCACAAATGTCTCCAACGGAAGGAAATAACCACTATAACCACTTAAAATGGTGTTATTTTTCTTCGTAAAAACTAATTTTGATAGGAAGCATGAATCTGAATGCAGCCTGCAATGGATACTTAAATGATGATGGATGACTGTTTCCTCAATCCCCTTGTCAGTTAATCCTTTGGTGCCTAAGATTCCCACAGAATTTCCAATAGGCTGGTGCCTTTTCCATCACATGTCACTGATTCAAAGTATGGGTCATAAATACAGTACACATTCATTTGTCAAACTTATCTTGTGGCATTTCAGGGTTGGCTCAAGCTGTGTCATGTGTTCGCTCTATTAGGCACACATACTTGGATTGAGCTCTGATGCTCGAGACTCACACATATCCCTACATAAACACACATGCACACTCACACACTTATACTGTATAAATATGAGATACTTTAAGTCAGACAAATGAGCACATGAGCATGCATGCATCCATGCACATATAAAGCCAATAAAGATCCATCCATGTGCGGTACATTAAGTCACTCAAAAGGTCACTGCCAAGTCTAAACCAATGACTCAAACCGCAGGGGTAAAGCGACTCAAACAGCCAAGGCACAAATATGTCTACATTAACATTCAGCAATGTATGCTCCTGAAAATTCAATACACATACAGTATCATGAAGCCTTCACGGACAGGATTTTGCAAAACAAAAAAAAGAAGTAACTTGAAGAGATGGAAAGCTGAGTAAAGTAAATATTTGTATAAGCTATTGTTGATGAAATTGAAGTATTAGCCGCATGAATACTCACGTAGACCACGTTCACGTAGTCATCGTCAGAGAGCGTCTCCAGCATCTTGCTGACGGATGTTCTGATGAGTTTGAGGGTGAGACCTGAAACGCTGCCGCTCCTGCAGTTTGGAACAAAGGTGTTCTGTGGTTTACAACATAAATCAATATCATAGTAAAAAAAACATGTCTCCTCCTTCCTTCTTTTAAGAAAAACTATTTCTATCTGTCAATTTGCATTTTGATATCTTTTGTATGAGACAACTGGACCTTTTGCCTGAACAGGGCACTGAAGCCAGGGTCAGGGGATCTCTTAAACATGGGTGTCCATACCAAACATAGCAATGTGGCCCGTTGAAGTGATATCTTACTATGTACCAAGAAGTTCATCAGGCTGAACAACTGACACTGCCATCTGTAAAAGCTTCTGCCCCCAGGGCAAAAAAACTATTTATGAGCTATAAGCAGATATATTAGACCTCATGACTAAGTTTCTTCAATTAAAAAGAAGCATCATTAGTAATCTTTATTAATGACATGAGTTTAGTGCCATTACCATTTCTAAGCTAATGAATAATAAAATATCAGTGTTCAGCAATGTCTCCTTTAATCATCATATATTGTACAGCTGTTGCTAAATATAGATGGACCATTAGACCTATATATACCCCGCTTAATTGGTGCTTGCAGGTGAAAAAATAGAAGAGGATAGAAACTGGAAAAATGAGGAGTGGAGTGGAGGATTTTCCCTTCACCAAAGCATAACGGACATAGCTTTTAATGTCTAATACACCTCATCAATCCTCTGTGTGCCGATTACATAGCGTTGTACATTTGTGTTGTCACTTAGCCATGAGTGTAATTTACAATGAAATTACACCTGAGTGGAAAGATTAAAACAAATCACTTTGATGCTGACAACATCATCACACTCACAATCACATGTTCTTGTGTGCAGTGAGGAGTTTGTCTTGTACTGTGTGCCCTGGGGTGTTGTAAATAATGAAGTGGGTAAAGAAACTGCGAATCATTGGCAGTCATAAGGAAATAAATACACCCATTTAAAATAATATTAGAAAGGCATTAAAGGACAGGGCTGCAGCAAGGACAGCCAAATAGGAAAATTGATGTTGCGTTATGAGATGTCTCACTGGCAGCATGTAGATGGTGAACAAACTGAACCCTGAGGAACCCCATAATGCAGCCTAAAGGTGAACCTAAACTTCGTAATACCACTACAGAAAGTCCGGTATGACTTGTACACCTATTGCTCTAAGCGGGACAGTTGGACTGTGTGATCAAGTATGTTAGTAGTAATGAAGAAAAATTGTCACTTAGTGCAAAAGTGTGGTTCATCAATCTCATTGATTTTGGACAGAATGAAAGTCTTAATAAGATTTAAACTATAAATTTGTGCATACATATTTACGTTAATGGTAGGTAGGTTTGCAGTTCTATATATATGGAAAAGGTTTTCAACTGTTTGGCCTTAGTAAATAGAGAAAGTAATTCTCTTTCACAGTTTTGAAAAGGACATTGTGAAATTATAAAATGTCCAACTTGTATGTTTCTTTAAAATATATGTTCCAGAATCCTCTCTGAACATCTTAGCTCTTTTAAACTTAAACTTTTAAGGTTGAATTCACCCACCAGTGCCACATCATTAGTGCTGAGGGTAGCCATGAGTACAAGGCAGTCAGAGAGTTAGCATCAGGGCCTTCTGGCGCGCAAAAGAAAACAATATCTGACTGTAATAGCTGAATCATAAGGTCATCACTCACGCATCCACCAGGATCAGCATGTCCTTGGGTGACGCTGCCCCCTGAATGTACCTGGTGAGTAATAACAGAAGCACACACAGAGGCCGTGGATATTGAACACATAAAGAGATGGACATGTGTACAGAATTGGAAAAGACGCACACGCCCACACGCCCACACACACACACACACGCACACACACACACACACACACACACACACACACACACACACACACACACACACACACACACACACACACACACACACACACACAAAGCAGAAAATATCTTTAAAGTCAGAAAGCCAATTTCTAAGGAATCTACACAACACAAACTTCAGAACAAAAACAATGATGAGATTGTACATTTTGCAATCTCATCAGTCTTATTTCTCTTTGAGTAAGCAAGTAAATATCACTCTCTATTATTTGCATATGAAAGACCTTTGTATTCTCTAATTACCTACCTTCTCCAATTTCTTTAATAAACAAACAGTTGTGTGTCTTTGTCCAGAGCTGAAATGCTCAGTAGCCAACGGGGCTAATGAAATTTAATAATGTGGTTACAAGACCGATCTTCCAGACAAATCTTGTTCATTTTTAGGAGACTAATGAAGCTTTTGTATTGGTACCCTTTGATCTGCAGTGGTTTAATCATCTTAGTGCTCTGATGTGTTTGTCTGAGTGAGTCAGAGACTTTGGTCAGAGACCTGGATTTGATTGTTTCAAACTCTGCATGTGTGTGTGTTTGTGTGTAAAGATGCACCTATGTGTAATCACTTTATGCAACATGCAAACACGAATAATGCAAATGAATGTTTAATATAAAAATTACACAGTAGATTGAATGAGCAACATGTTTGCCCTTGACAAACACTAGAGAAATGCCTGACAATGAGATGATTAGAGACACATAAACAAAGCAGCACATCCCATAATGAGTGTCTACACTCACCACGGCCGCCTGCGCACATCGTAGAGGTCGATCTTATTGGCTGAATTGCTTGTGTCCATCCAAGGGGATGCTGGGATTTGGCAGAGGGAAGAAAATGGGGAAAGTACAGCATGTTTACTTCACATTAACCTTGGGTTAAGGGAACTTGAATATGTGTGTCTGGACAAATTCTCTTATGTTTAATCTAAATTCTTATAGCTTAATATTCATTCAAAGTGTATAGTAGTATAGTTGGATTTTTCAGAGAATTGTGGGTATTTGCTTTCTAGATGAGAAGATCAACACCACTCTAATTTCTGTTTGTTTATTATGCAACTCAAACCAGGGGGAGATTAGCTTAGCTTAGCATGCTGGAAGCAGCAGGAAGAAAAAGCTAACCTGCCTCCAAAGTTCAATAATTTGCCAATAATCACTTCACTGAATGACGTGCATCTCCTTTATTTAATCTGCAAAATAAAAATCTAAACTTTGGACAGAGCCAAGCTAGGTACCTCTGCATTCAGCAATATGGGAAATAAAGGTTTTGACACTGAATGAACACCACTTTTGTCATTTTTGAAGGGTAAATGCAATCAGCACAAGTACAAAGCTAACTACATCACCACCTCTAGATTCAAACTGAAATTACAAGTGGGGTATTTACTGACATATTTTAAGTTGTAGAACAAAATATGAAAATACCTTGAGCTTGTGTTAACCACAGACCGTATTTCAGGCATCTAACCCCAAACCCGAATCACAAAACCCAATGACTTTGAGACAAGGGAACCGGGAGTGCAATCAACTCATTTCTGTGTTTTCTTATTCCTGCAGCACTTGCTGATGAAGAGGTGCGCATATTTGAAACAGAACATTATGAGAGATTGTTATTACCGTATACATGTTTTTTTCTAAAAGTTATTCAAGACTGCTGTGCCTCTCTCAGCCCAAAGTTAATATAAAAGAGTTGCCCTTGTCTTTGCATGCATCTGTAACATGATGAAATGGCCCTTTTGTGGCAATTTTTGACCTCAACACTGACCATAAGTAAGGTCAGCAGGCTTTATAAAGTATCCCCATTGGCTGTTGGGCTGCTCACCTGGGAAGTAACGAGCCAATCCGGTGGCAGAGCCAAACACCTGCCAGAGAAGTGAGGGATCTTCCTCTTTGTTTTTCCGGAAAACATCCTCCAAGGCCTCTGTCCAATTTAGCTCATTCAAAATGATGGTGGCTGAAAGATTAAATGACTCATTTGAAGTAAAAAAAAAAAGTACAAAACCATAAAAATCACACAAGTACGAAATGTCAAGGCTTTCCAATAACCATTTGTTCTGAAAAAGCAATTCTGAAGAAGGGGAATCCAGCTTGAATGCATAAAAAGCACATAAGCACAAACACACAGAGATTTGCTAATATTAGGCTACCGACAGTGACTGCTGAGAGGAACCCTTTTTCACAGATATCGAAACTGATGTCAATCTGCTACGATGAGATATTTCCATTCCTTTCTTTTCATTACTTTTTTGCTCTCAAAACAGAGGAGAATGGGGAGAGAGGAAGGCAGAAACAGAATGATTCAATTTGATATTTCTGGAATTAGACAAAATCATCTTTCCGGTACTAGGGAGACAGATATACAGTAAATGTTTTGTTTACCAGTTTGTCTGCAGGAGCTCTTACTGGCTTAATGCTCCAACAATCTATTTGATAAAAAAAAGGCAGTGCTCTGCCGGGGAGAGTGGGCTGCATGTCAAACTGATGCTGTGCATGACTCATCACCCCATCTCTAAGTGTGTATGTGTGTGTACATGTGTACGTGTGAGAGCAAGTGGATTAAAGAAACAACAAAGAACAGAGTTAAGATCGCAGAAGAAAAAAGAGACATGGGGACTAGACAGGGGAAAACCAGGAGGCCATAACTGTGAAGCCCCAATATTCCAAAAATGTCATGTTGTACCAAAAGCCCATTTGTGATGTAACAGGTAAAAATGTTAACATTAATCCAACATCCTCCTTTGTAGTTTCTCTAGGACAATTAAATTGATACACTGTATGCAAGTTTAATACAACGTGAGCAGATCTTACGGCACTCTGCACTTGGATTATAGCCTAGTAGCTAATGTCTGAAGCCAAAGTGGACATTAACAGAAGACTGTAAAGGGACTCTAAGGACTCAAAAAAAGTATTTTCGGGACAAGTAGCCAGCAAGGTATTCTGTCATATTGTCCTGTTTGTAGTCATGCCATTTGTATATTATTATTTTTTTGTACTGTATAACTTATTCACATTTGTACTATGATTGTTCAGATGTAGTGTGACAGTGTGGTGCTCAATAAACACATGTTTTGTAAACCGATCCGTGACTGAGAATTACAATGTGTGAAGCACCAACTAAGCAAGAGTAGGCACAGTGTACAGTTACACTTGTGTGTTTGGAGAAAAAGTGACACCAAGAAAAACATGTTGAACCAATGCCCAGCCATAAAGTCTAGGAAAATATTTTTTTTGTCCCTTGTTTTTACTGCTCAGTTCTGTGGCTCTCACACTCCCCCTGGCTCTTTGCTCCTTCCCCTCCTCACAACTCCCTCCTTTATCAAAGCTCTATTTCCATGCTTTGTCAGATAAGGAGAGTTTAGCCCAGGCCTTACATTGATCCCTTTGGTATTGTAGAGCAAAGCGTGTCCTGATGATAAGTGGCAACAATTTGTTCAGGCCTCATCTGTCTGCTCCCAGAGGACGGCCTTTAATGGATTAGACCTGCCGGTCCCTGTGACATCAGTTAAGTCTCAGTGTAACAAGACCTCATACAAGAAGCATGTTTACCCCCATACTGCACATATTGAACAGTGAAATAACAAGGAAAGATCACATTTAGTATTTCATTTGCCCGCCAGCTGCAGCTGCAGGAAGTCAATGTAGTGCCCAAACCTATTAGGTAATTAGTGTCTGTGTATGATGATGAAGAGAGACTAAACAAATGACTGAGAGTGAGGGAGAGAATGACAGATTGTTTCCCTACTCACTGTGTCTGTTTTATGCGTTTCCCCTGCGTAAAACTGGTAAACCCATTAAAGTCTCTCGCAGGAATTTGGATGCAGACATACATCAAACACATCAACACGCACACGCACCAAATGAGCAGCTCAGGCACCACTGATGAGCACTCAGCAACAATATCAAAAAGGTGTGGCAATGCAGTGTCCTCTAATCTCAGCCAAATACTGGAACAAATCAGTTTCAGTGTAAACAGATCCATCTCTGTGACTTTGTGTCTGTTGCTTGTTCGAGGTCACCATGATAAAAGGAAGAAGTGGGAAGTATCACCGCAGCGATGCAAGCGCCAGTCAGCTCTATTTGTCAGGTCATGGCTTGTAGGACACAGCAGGGGTAAGGTGCGTGTTTTTGTATACTAAGAGCAACAAACGTGGATATTTCAGCACATTTTTTTCCTCGGGTGGAAAAAAGACTTAATTATAAATAATAAGACGATGTGCATGGCTTGGTGATGAAGGGACTATTAGCAAGTCCAGTTTTTGAGTACTGGAGCTGACAAGCCAACGTTTAACATGCGAGTAAGTGGGGAAAAATGCTAGTGTAGTCACAATAGCTCTGGAGGCTGCTATGCTAAGGATTGTACATTATTTCATTCAATGATATTTTTAACTGACACAAATAATGTGTGTAACAAAATAAAAGAGTAGACGTTCTAGATCTAGAGTCAGAAACATGTAACAAACCACAACAACTGTTACAGCAACAACTGCTACAGTCATAAGTGCATAAAGTTTAGGCTGACCCACACCATGCTGGAATCTCAATCACTGGCTGTTTATCACTGTCATCCACTCTGTATCCTGTATCCTTTACATTTTTTACCATGTACCCTTCTGTTCTGTTTTTATCTTGTACCTCGCCTGTGTTTCTTATTCCTTGCTGCTCTGACTCCTGAATTTCCCTCCAGGGATGAATAAAGGTTCATCTTATCTTATCTTGAGAGTAAGTTAAATAAAAGTGGATGGTACAACACATGGGGTCATCCCTATGTTGCCCGGGTCCTATGTTCCCCTGTCGCATAAGCCTCTGCCTTCATGGATTTAATTTGGCATTTTGTTAGGGTTAGAAGTTACAGTAAGGGTCAGGGCTAGGGGGTAGTGTTAGGGTCTACATAGGCTTATTTGCCAGACATGGGAACATAGGACCTATTCTGTGAAAAGCGGGGAACATCAGACCCTTTTCTTAAAAAAGTTCTGCTGTTCCGAGGTCACAAACAAAGCGGGGAACATAGGACCCGGGGAACATAGGTACGCTCCCCAACACAGCTAAGTAAGCTACAACATCTGACTCTTCAGTTACCCGGTCCTTCAAAGTTCAGCACTGTATACACAGTGAAAAAGTTATGTGGAATCCGTTTTACCCCACTTTTATTAGCCATCGTAAATTCTAGCATGACCAGACATTTAGTCTACAATTTATAGGTATATGTTGAGTTGTTGGGCTTTAATTAACATGTTGGGTCAGGTCCAGGATTGATAATGGTAACAGTTTTACTACAGCGCTTGTTGGCTCTGGTTTCAAAAACCTGCAAGACTCTGGCTGGACCCAAGTGAAGTTTATAATTGGTACTAAACTGAGAGTCCCTCATTTAAACACCTCACAATGAGGACTGAAATATAATTGTTACAGATGGTATTAAACCCAGCAAAGATGCCCAGACATGCCGTCTACATAATTCTCATGATTCAAATATCACACAGTTAACAAAACATTACAGAATCAGTCATGGGATGAGAAGACATGGAATATTGGAATAAAGATACTAAGTATTCCCTGGGAGGCCTGTAGATGCTCCCAAAAACAAATCAGACAGGATTCTGGCAGTGACTTATCAGGTTGATGGCGGTGGGAGGCGGTGGGAGGAGGTGAGGAGGAGAAGGTTGCGCGGTGTCATGCCAATCAATGCCCTGTGGTGTTCCCTGTCATCAGATAGCTGGTGGCTGAAACTGCCTGTGCATTTTAAAGTAATTAGATGGTGGGAGCTGCAGTAAGAACCTGCAATCATTGTATCAGAAGGGACCCTATACTCAATACTTCGCCACTCACTACTGATTGTGACGTTGGCTCCAGTGCATCATTTTTACAGTCATTCAGCACTGAAATGCAAAAAGCTACAAATACTAGACACACATAATTTATGCATCAAAACACAATTTTTCTATCTAGACAGTCGGAAAAGTGTATATATTTAACGATTAAGGGAATATGGAGGACACACTCAGGGAAACCAGTATTTAGAATAACGCATTACAGTGACATATGACGCATGTGTCTCTCTCCTATATCAACACATCAACTCTCCAGAAAAATAGCCATTTAATCACATCGTGTTGCAATGTCTGTGGCTGGATTGCAGTTATCATGACTATGTGTGAAAACCACCCAAGGTGATATGAAGATGTAGAGACACGCAACACACTCATAACAGCTATGGCCAGGGGTAAAGGAGATATAATACCAGCACACACACATACTTGACTCCCATGTTTATTTCTGTAGCATGAGAGAGGTGTCGAGGTCCTAAAGGTGAGAACCAAGAGCAATTACAGCCAGTCAAGCCCTCTTATGTCTCACTTGGATCATGAGGTTGATATGTTTCCACTTGTTGATATCGATTACCCAAAGCAAGAATTAATTCAGCAATGCAGTATGTGACATTACTTTCATTACTGTCTTATTAGTTTTATGGATAGGCACAATAGGATTAGAAGAAATAAACCTTCTCTGGCGACACGCAAGCATGATAGGAAATCCCAATCAGCTGATAAGAACATCCTAGGTAGGCATCCAACTTTTTTGCAAGGACACAGGTCGCAGACATAATGAAATTGAGAGGAGTGAGAAGAAGGAAGAGGGGGTGAGTAGAGAGAGATGGGGATGAAGATACATCAGTGTTTGGCAGCCAGCTCTGCAGACGAAATAGGACGTGAATCAAGTGGCACAAGAGTGCAAAAAGAAAAATCTATTTCCACGCTGTGGGCTTTGCCATTGGGGCTGTGACTTCGATACAAACACGCTCACATACACACTGTCACAGTATCTCAGCACGTCAAGGTGCTTGTGTGTCTCAGGCTGACAGGTGCCACACAGCGTTGATGCAAACGGGCATCAGAGGAGTCTCAGATCTCCTGCCAAGGCCTTGACGCTCTCCCCTCATCTCATCTACACCAATCCACCTAATGAGCGAGAAGACACGCACACGCAGCCATGGGATCCATACAGTAGGTGCATGCGATGTGACACACACACATGCCGACTCTCACACCCCAAGAGCTTCTTTCCCTCTCACTCTCTCAAACACATTGACACACAGAGACAAACCCTGATTCATCTGATGTGTGCATGCAGGCACACACATAAACATGATAATGAATCCCAGTCTGACCACCCACACTGGATCAGCAGGGAGAATAGATTCCAATCAGCAGCACTAATGCGGGGGAGAAAGACAGAAGCACATTTGTCTCCACACAACCCACTATTAATATGCTTAATAAAGTGGAGCGAGGGATGAGCGATGGAGGGAGGAGTTGAGGAGAAGGAAGAGAAGGAAGAAAAGGAAGAAGTGGAAAGTGGTGAGAATGAATAAACATGACAAAATAAGTAGGGAATAAGGTACGGGAAAGGACCTACAAAACAAACCATGCAGAAGAACAGAAGAGGAAGATGAAAGAATGAAAAGGGGTGGGGGTTGCAAAGAAAGTCTACTGCAATTAAAGAAGGAGACAAAGAGGATGACACATCTCTCCTTCAGCATCAGTAAAAGCCACAAGGACGCCAGCCTTGTCTAGACGAAGTCCCCTAATCAAGTTACCAAGTCCTTCCTCCACACAACAAGATAGAAAACAAGGGTGTGTCTATACACACACACACACACACACACACACACACACACACACACACACACACACACACACACACACACACACACACACACACACACACACACACACACACACACACACACACACACACACACACACACACACACACACACACACACACACACACACACACACACACACACACACACACACACACACACACACACACACACACTGTCATGGCAACGCCCACAGGGCAGGCCAGTCAGAGTGGCATCAATGTGGCAGCTCGCTCTAGGAGACAGAGAGGAGGAGAGAGGGAGCACCAACACCAGCCTAGCTTTGCTAACTGGAGCTCCACCCAGACTCCGCCCTCCACCACCTGCCTGAGAAATGGAAGCGGTCGAACAAATCACACACACCCAATAAGCCAGAGTGCTGCAGTAGAGGACATTTAAAATAGTGACTAATAAATGTTAAAAATTTGAGGAAAAAAATAAACAGCCCAAGGATTTCAATTAAAATGAATTACATTTTAATGTATGGCTCGCAATGAATTGAAAAATTGCACAATTCTAATTGTTATAGATGATCTCAAACGAAAAAGCAAGCGAGCAAGAAAGAAAGAAAGAAAGAAAGCAAGCCAGCCTGTTTACAGAGAGAGAGCATTAGACTGATGAGTCAGACTAGGAACAACCCCCTTCTCCAGCATCCCAGCCCACCCCCCTACCCTTTCATCATTATATCTGTTGCTTGTAAAAATAACTGAGTGCATTTGGCCATTTTGAAATGACATGTCTGCACAGTCAGAGGCCTCAAAGGCCCGTCACTCTGCACATTTATAGTCCAACTTATGTGGAGTGACTCTGTGTAAGGAAATTAAAGTCATGTGACCGGGCTCATTGCATTTAGCAAACCCAGTGTGACAATCATTACTGAAATTGATATTGAATGCTCAATCAATACCAAGTAGGCTTTTAGCTCATGCCTGGGTATAGGCAAATTGTTTAACTGTTTTGATGCCTGCTGAGTTTGTGTGTTGTTAAATGTAGCATGTATCAATGATATCATGATAAGCAATGACGCGCCAATGATGTAATGTTGCTATACTAGATTACTTTAAACAGTGTTTCCTTAGATTGATCTAGATTTCATGATTATCTTATCAGGTCACACCACTTCTAATTTATAATTCACTCTTTTGTTGCATCACAAGATTCCCTTCATGGTGTCTCCATTTTCTGAAGGTCTAGAGGATAAGTGTGTTCACTTAAAGAGGATAAGTGTATTTCTTTGGGTGTGTCTGCAATGAAGGCACAATCTATACTGTATGTTTCTGTATGCATCAAGACATATCTGCATCCTTATCTATGTGTGTGTCAGACTGTCCTTGCACTCTAATTAGTGTCCTAGAATAAGAGGCTAACCTAGAGGACATGTTTGTGTGTGTGTGTGTGTGTGTGTGTGTGTGTGTGTGTGTGTGTGTGTGTGTGTGTGTGTGTGTGTGTGTGTGTGTGTGTGTGTGGGCGTGAATAGTCATCCAACCATTAGTCCAAATATGTCAGTTTAACATATTGCTGTTTCCAAAAGGACAAAAAATGCAGTCATTTTTATATTGGTATCAGTATTGTCACAGATAAAAATCACTCCACGATACTGATGTAAAAGCTATTACCTGGTTCCAGCATTCATTTTACAGTAGTGTCTGTTTCACATTTGTAACTGTAAGGATGGAAAACAACTCCAATTATTTAGCTCTTGATGACTTAAATTTGTTTAAAAGAGTTTAGGCAGGCCCCATTGCTGTTACCAGCATTCATTATTATTCCAGATCTAATTACTGTAAGTCAAATCTGGTTTGACTGGTGGCCTGTCCGGTGTATTGTCCTGCTTTATGTCAAGCGCTGGGAGAGGCTCCAGAACGGAGGAATTGACAATTATTCCATGAAGTTATAGCCCTGTATGTGATAAACTTTCAGCCTGTGTGATCAGATTGCCAGCATGGTGAGGTGAGTAGAAAACAGAAGTAATCAAAGAACCATGGTCACCCTCATCCGATCTCCATCAGCAAGTATTAAAAAAGTGCTCTGGACAAGACACCTGAACCCCACGTTTACCAATGATGATGTATGTAAATATGTAGAGTGATACTACACCTCCAGACTGCTAGTCCTGAAATGTGCACGGACACCCACCTGTCACTTAAAGCAGACACATCCTACAATTATGCCGATCTTTAATCCTTAATATAATTGAAATGGGCGAGTTACATAAAAATTCACCCACTGTACAGTTATCCTCAATAGGGTAAATTATCAGTGTGTATGTCAGTGTGTAATAAACACACCAAAAAATTGGGAACGGCTTCATGCAAGTGTAAAGCACCTATAAAGAGACCTATCACTGGCAGAGGCATTGGCGTTCTGTTGAACTGTCCCGAGAGGTCAGTGGGGTTAGTGGTGAACGGGAGGGAAAGGAGCAGCTGGTGACCAGGGCAAAGAGGGGGCTAGAGTGTGGTGGCCATTGGGTTACTGGCATCTGAGCTATATATAGACCAGAATGGCCTAGCGTTGACAGCGCTGGGGGGCTGAGCTCTGTATCATGGGAACGTACTGTAGATACTGGACATAGTGATGAAAGGGATAAAGAGAGACAGAGAGTAGGGCGAGATATGGTGGTTAGAGTATATAACTGTTGAAAATAGAGGGTTGTGTGGATGATATGGGACAGATTTTGCATGTTTCTACAATGCAGGTGTATATGCGTTTCAACTTACAGCCTTCATAAATATCCGTAGGGATGTGGACAGCGGTCGTGTTGTACGAGACAAGTCGTTTGAAGTCAGGGTCTATCTCGAAATCATCTGGAAGATAACGGTTCTTCCTCCCCTTTCCTTCCTCTGTCATATTAAGCTGCACAAAAGGGACAAAACAGCAGAGTCTGGAGTTTTAAAACCATCCTACAAAGAATGTTATGGCTTTCATTTTGGGGTGTGCACTTGGTTTGGAAACATACTGCATATGTGGTTTCTTGTTGCTGTGAATAACAAGGTGTCAATGTTGAGGATTCATTGAAATGTCATTGCTAACAGATAAAGATTTAGAAAGTGAAAGGTTTTAGGCAGCGAAACCTAAACCCATGAATCCAGAGGGATAGAGAAAGAGGGGAGAGGGGTTGTCAGTTTATACAGAGCGACGTTAGTGTGCTGTGGGTGCGTGGTTCTTTCCCACTGGGACAGAGGAGGGAAATTAGATGCTGATCCCTGCTTATGAGAGCAGACAGATGACATCTGAGGCCAGGGGAGCATTCAGTGCCTCACGCATACTCATGTGATTCTCAGTATGGAGCCCAAAACTGGTGCTTATGCATAAAAAAAAAACTAGTTATACAAACTTGCATTATCTTTGCAAAGTATGGTTTTAACACCAATACTCCCTACTCCCTTACACACTTTTCGCTGATTCTTACAGACTATAAATAAAACCTGCCATCTGATGTATTAACATGGTAATACTCTTTGGAAGGCTGAACATGTGTTACTTGTGGTGTTTTATATCACAGAATATCAAAGTAGGGATCATGGTGTACTTACGTCATCTTTGGCATTGTAGTAAACCATTTTGTCTGACTGCAAAAGAGATAGAAAGAGAAACAGGAGCAATGAATCACAGTATACATTTTTGAAAAGTATAATTGCAGGATGAAAAAGGGCAACCCCTCTGGTTTAAATTTTGAATGTTTTACTTCTGACCACAACCAGCATCAGTGCCAAGTGTGGCCAGATGCTATGGTGCACCTCTTACCACACCCAACAGTGATGTCAGTGTATTAATTTTGCCCTGGAGTACACTTTTACATCACTGCAGCAAGGTGAGAAGTTAAAAACAAGATTTCAGCTGCTGTAAAGTACCAACATGTGTCCTTTCTGTTCAAATATCAAATCCCACCTAAGTATTCTCTATCTCCTATTGAGTGCTGCATGAATGATATGTCCTGTGACCCAGAAATGAGTATGTGCACTTTTTGTCCCATTCTCTCAAAGTCAATGGCTTTTTTTTGTAATGGGTTTGTGGTTATAGGCATAACACTCATGAATTGCTTCTTTAAAAAACAAGTGAATACAGTCATGACCATTTCTCATAATGTTCTGTTTGTGTTAAATTGTCCTCTATAAAGTGCTGCAGAACCTAAAACCCCAAAATTAGCATTTTTGTCCTTCCAGTTCCCTCGTGGCTTTTTGGCTAGATGCCTGAAATAAGGTCTGTGGTTAACGTAAGCTTCATTGATTTTCATGTTTTGTCCAATGACAATAAATACATCGCATCACTGAATACCCCCCTCTGGAATTGTTAAGCTTGTACGTGTCCTAATAAAGCCAACTGCCAATAAGTGGCTAAATGAGACTACAGAGTTTGTCAAATGTCATCACGCTGAACATGCGGAATCAGTTGGAAGCTTAGTGGTGGTGAGGTAGTCATGCAACCATACTGTATTTCATTAGCTTATTACCCAAGGCGATTGCGTGTTCATTTGTGAAGATAATCGTGCTGCACAAATACATGTATCATAAACGCTTGTTGACCGCAGAGCTTATTTTCTAATCATAATAATCTAAAGCCAATACAAAAATAAAATCTCATTGGCTTGTTGTCAAGGGAATAAGGGGGGTGCTAACTTCCGAGTTGGGCTACAAAAATACATCATCCCTGCAGCACTCCATACTTGATTTCCCTTGATACTTCCTTGTTAAGAATAAAGGAGACTGGAAGTCCCACTAGAAGCCACATAAAAGTTGCTGCAAAGATCGCATCTAATCTAAAAAGATGAATGAAAATAAAGTAATTAATCATACTTGTTTTATGTTTGAGTTACATCTGCAATTGTGAATATAATCTAAATCTTGTTATGTTATCTTGCAGGACAGCACTGTTTGTTTGACACTGAGTATCAGTGAAGTAAGTGGTGTTTGGCTCTCACACTGCTGGGCTACCTGTCAGTACACAGGGTAGCAGGGCGCTAACAAGCTAGCCTAGCTGCTGACATTAGAGTACCCTGAAGCCACAGAGCTGGTTCATTGACTCCCACCACCTGCCTACCACTTCTGGAGCTGCAAAAAGGATCTGTGACTCCTCCTGTCTCTGCTACCGTTACCTTATTCTAAACTGTTTGCAATTAACACACAATAAGCAATTACATTGTGTAAACTGTGCCAATGACTAGCATCTGCTCCATGTTTTGCTGCTCGGACTGTAAGTGAGTCATATCAAGAGACATGCAAGTTAAACTATATGTGAAAGGACAAAGTGTAAGGCATATACGCTAAAATGTACATGCAAGCAAATCATACAGACTGATAACAGGAGACTTCACATTATGTTTTTTGTCAAATCATGTTACTGTAGACAATGTGCACCTTAAGAGGTGACAATAACACTATGGTCACACCACCACACCCCTCAGGGGTGGCATGCTGGGTGCAAAAACACTTAATGTGTGAGAGATGGAGAAGCATGTAGGGAGGGGAAAGGGATGATGAATAAATAAAGGATGTATCCTATTACTTACTATATGTGGCATGTTGTGGTGGGTGTGATGTGTACTGCCAAATGCACGATCTTCATCTTTTCTGGACGATGTTTGTTAATATACTGCAATCCCGTCTCTGCCAGGTTTAACTGCAGTTCATGTCTACATTTGTAAAAACCTAATGAGTCATTCAATATGCCATCCACTCACTGAAAACGGTTATGGTGCTGCTCTTTCATTTACAGCAGCTGCAAACACTGTTCTGTCAGTAGAGTTGTAAAAGATGACTTGATTCTCTTCTCAAATTAGAGTTAATACATATCGTAAAGTATCACTTAATATTTGTTTTTGACAGTGCCACCTTCAAACCCACTCTTACATAACAATAAGTGAAAAACAGAATGCAGATTACAATAACTAACACAAACAATGTAGTCAAACTGATCTGTTCAGAGAATCTGAATACAGTATTTTAATGACAAGTGTAAATAGGAACAAAGTCATTATCTAACACTGAACAGACACACAGCCATGACAGCTTTCAAGTGTCAGCAGGAAGAGTTGCCCACTATTACAGTATTGGCGAGTTGACAGAGAATGGAGGCATGCGCCTAAACACATATATGCTCAACTTGTTATTTTAAAGTCTGGGTAAAGTAAAGAGGCTTGTTTCAAAACACATCATACATGCTGGAAAATGATTGCTGTCAACATGTAATTCATGTGATACTGAATTATGGACTTTTTATGGAGAATTATAAAGTTTTACACATGTTGAAATCATGGCTCTATTTAAATAAAAAAATGTAAATAAACAATATATAATAAATAAAAAAATATGATTTAACTATGATGTAGTGCAGTGCCACAACTTACCTACAACTCCTAACATAAACTATATAGCTTTTGGTAAACTACATTTAACATACTCTAGTCAGTAACTCAATGAAAACAACCAGGAAAAAAACAAGAGCACCATTGCCTTATCACTAATTAGTTTTATAAATAGTACTTTAAGGAAATTGAACTGAAGACTTTTTTAAGTATTATTTGCTTTCAAATTCTTGTCCAAGTCAAGGTTGCCTCATTATTGGTTATAATAGTGTTTGAAAGGCTGCATTTAATATTGAATACGTGGCTTCACTTTACAAAAGATAGAAAATTCCATATCCAGTGTCAAAAGGATGTGCTGGAAAATAATGGCTAGTGCTTAAGACGGATACACAAAAAGACATTCATGCTCTGTGTTGAAGTGTACACAGTGTGTGAAAGGTACACAGGTTCAATGACAACGATGCTAGAGCTGTGCAGTTATGAGATTTCTCTACTGTACAGGCGACATACCCTGCAAGAATCTTATCGATAATATCTGAAGACACTAAAGGCCTCAGTACAGTTCCACCACTAACATGTTCATACAAAGGACATATCAGTATGAATTCACTGTATTTGTGAAGAGCATTGAGCTATACAACCTACTTCGCCCCTATCTATAGCAAAACTACACGGCTATTGCATGGATGTTAACCAATAAAGCTGGGAAGGACAACACTTCAATGCTCAGAGTATTCTGTCCATATCCACACACATCACTCTCCTATGATTATGCTGAGGAGAATTGATCGGGTATTTCAGAAATCCCAAAAACCCATTAACCAAAAAATAAATTACATTCGCTAGCCAACCATCTGAGGCCAGAGGAATATCAAACTCAGCGAGAAATATAGCAGATAAATGAATCTATTCCCAGAGAGGATATTTGTCAGTGCAACACAGCAGGCAAGATGTTGAATAATGGGAACTTTTAATGGAAAAGAATCATTAAGGATTGGCAAACAACATTGAAGAGTTTCTTAAGTGAATAGGCTACATTAAGAAGTTGAATTCCTTTGAAGTTCTCTCCTCAAAGTATGTACGCACAATATCATTTGTCATTTTGTAAAATGGTTGCGTGAGGCTTTTCGTTTGCAAAGCAGAGGCGGGAAATTTGCAATTTGCATTTATTATGAAAAGGCAGGAGCTAAAACACAACATCACAGGCAGTCAACAGCTAAGACAACTTTATTTATTTCTAGACTAGCATTGTGGAATGGGACATTCACTGGAGCAGCAATTGGGTAAAGTAATTGAATGAGTAAAATAATAATGTGTTCATATTATTAGCTGTACATGCCTTTGTAATGTATTCTTAATACTATGATTAATGGACAATATGGGAGTGAGCTATGCATGTGTATCCTCATCATAAGCATGCCTAGTTGTTTCTGCCTATTATGTTAATGAAGAAATTAAACCTTGTATGAAGTCATTATAGCACTACTGTCATTGTAAATGAGATTTGCCATCCAATTATTGCAATCATATTGGATCATGAATAGCATGCCTCCGACCCTGCTCCTCTTATGGAGTTCACAACACCACTTGATCTCGGTTGTAATGCAGACAGTGTAAATGAACGTATCAGATCAGACTCCAGCCGTTTACTCACATCACTGTCGCTCTGCCACACGTGCTCCATTTGAAACTTTTCTGCTTCTGTTGCCAGCCTCTGAGAGAAGGGACAGGAAGGAGGAGGGAGTAGAAGGAGAGAGAAAAAACACTACGTTAGACCACGTTTAATGTTCTCGGGAAATAAACAGCGTTTTTGGGCGCTAAGGCTACAGTGGTGTCAACGTAATGACAAAAGCTTTGGCCCCAACTTACACTTTTTCCAAGGAGGCATTAGAGATCTTAAAAGCCCATGAGCAAGGCAACTAAAGACATCTCTACACCCGGTGATCTTAAAAAGAAATGCGGTAGAAATAAACAATGAAATAATAGACATGTGAAGTCATGATCTCTAACCCTATGGCAGCTCGAAGAGGGTGCTGCTGACACAAGAACTGTGTGTGCAAGGGAAAATACCCCATTTCCTTACAGCACCTGCATGTATGAATTAATACTAGCTGTGACACAATGTTGAGCTAAAATTAGACACCCCACTATTCCATCTTTTCCCAGATCTGGTCCTAATGACTGGGTTAATGGGTTTATAATGTGCCCAGCTTTTAATCTGTACCTGGTCTAGAAATGCACTGTACTATTAATTTCCCCTGGGAAATATCATATCCTGCCCTTCCTGCTAATGTGTACGCCACTTAGGGTTTCTAGAAACACAGAGGGAGCAGGGACTTGATGGGGGCAAAGCTGTAAATTCATTTATGAAATGAGAGGAGGAGGAGGATGAAATCATTCATTTTTTTTTTTTTTTTTGCAGTGAAATTAAACCAGACAGTTGCGAGAACCCGAGATGCAGAGAAAGTCTGATTTTCAATTACATAGTGGGATATTAGCCGTAGTGTTTGGGAGCAAAAGCCGAACTAAAATGCCCTTTATCATGCTTTCAGGTTTATTTTGGGGTTTCTTGGGGTTTACATGCTTTCAAAGGGATACTTTACCCACGTTTGTGTCATGGCATTGTGGGTATTTTGTTCAAATGAAGAGTGTCTGGCATGTTTTACTCACCAAGGAACGGAGCTTTGGCAGAGTGATAACGAGAAACGACATTTTAGGTAATTCACTTCATTTCGGCAAAACGCTGGTGCGCCGTCCCTCAGAGACAGGCAAAACACTGGTCCTCTGACTCCCCACCCCCATATTTCCATGACACACACTTAGATTGAAAAGGAGAAAAGTTCACTTATGTTCAAAAAACACATCTGTCTGAATAATCCTGTATTAAGCCTCCTCCTGAAACGCTCTCCCTAGTCTGCTCTCATTGGTCAGCATTTACAGGTCTTACGCATCAACACTTGGGGTCTCTGCTCGATTGCCAGGGAATGACTGTATAGGCACTGTAGCAGCATTTTCTACCTATATATAGTGTAGTTGTCACAACTGTACAGAAGTCCCGACGGCTTGTTTAAAGACACAGTAATGATACTTTCACAGTATACAGCACCTCAACCTACTCTTTAATAATAAAAGAACACTTTGTTATGTGGGGCATTTAAACATGACATCAACTCTAAATTTGTGTTTGTTTGCAAAGTTGGGATCACTCATATAAAAGCAAAACATTTTTATACCACCTATATCTCAATCTCACCGCACCCGCACAATAAGACAATTTAGGTTATAGATAATTCATTCATAATTCACTCATCAGAGAAGCAACAGCCTGTTGTTTGAGAAAGTACAAAAGAAAGGAAACACCATCAATCATATATGACTCCAAACATATAGTCTTGCATAAAAGAGACATTTCTACAGCAACAGTACCCCCACGCCCCACCCCCCACCCACTGCCTAATCAATTGGCAACAAGGCAACATTTTGATAATCAAAACCCCCTCCTGCAGATCTGGCTTCAGATCACTCGTTGTGATCACCATGCCGTCCCATAACGCTTGCCGGGGGCTGACACTCTTGTGGTCGGAAACACGGTTACCTCGACAGCCTCTCAGTTGGGTCTCATTAGGGGAGAATGTTTAGCAGTAGCTGTCAGACAGTGGGACCTCGCGGCTAGCAGAGGTGAAAAACAGATATGCGTCTGTGTGGTGGAGGCAGGAAAGTAAAGCTTGACAGCATTTTAAATGCTAAAGATCTTTGTTTGTGTCAGTGTGCAGTAGCACAAATGCATATATCACTTAATAATAATAATAATAATAGGGCTACATTCACATGGCATTTGTGGTATACATCCTCAAACAACGTGTACATGCGTGTATTTGCCTATTAACATAGCCATTAACCTAGTAAAGATGAGATCCTGATCTCTATTGCTCTGTTCTCAGAACTAGCAACTGGTCTTGAACACATCTTTTTGGGATTTATAACATAACGTGTCTTACTGTTTTGTTCTCTCTACCTTTGTTAGAGGACATTAGTGGGCGCGCTGGCTTTCCGGTGATCAATCACAGCCCTCAATCAAGTTGTAATGGGGGACAGATTTGTCTAATATTGTTGAGTCTTCATGTCTAAATGTATGAGGAGCGTTTGAAGGGATGGAGAGAGTGAGAAAGGGGTGAGAAATAAGCTCGAGTCACTTTCTCACATACATACTGTACATGCATAATACACAAATCACCCTCTGCTGTCTTAAAGCATTCTTTGTGTCTGCGATCTAAAAAAATAATAATCTAAAACACTGCTCCTCATGCATTTTGCAAGCAACACACAGCGACGTGCAGGCTTGCCTTTGTAACACACACACACACACACACACACACACACACACACACACACACACACACACACACACACACACACACACACACACACACACACACACACACACACACACACACACACACACACACACACACACACACACACACACACACACACACACACACACACACACACACACACACACACACACACACACACACACACCTGCCATCTCACTGATGTGCAGGGAGGCACGAGAGAGCTGAGGAAACATGAGCATCTGCTGTTGTGACTGGCAGCACTTTAGTCAGATCTATCCTGCTTATCCTGTAGGGAGCCAGGATGAGAGGGTGAGAAAAGAGAGGGGGTAGAGAGAGAGAGAGAGAGAGAGAGAGAGAGAGAGAGAGAGAGAGAGAGAGAGAGAGACAGACATTTGCCCTTACACACACTCACACATGTAGACTAGCACAAGAAAGAAAGGAAGTGTACTGTACAGTAAGAACATTTGGGTTTATAAGTTTACCCCACTCACTACATCCCTGGTCTTTTAGACAGGAAATAGCCCTTAACAACTTTGCAGAGAGTGACTTGTTAGAGACTGGCACTGGTCTCGCTATCCACTGCTGTGCACTGGTTTGACAGCTCATCTCTCCTGCAGCAAACTCTTCCAGCCGAGCATGCTATCTGTGTGCCAGCTGGCTGCAAACAACTCCCAATTACAGCTGTACCTGTCTGCTGTACACACACACACACACACACACACACACACACACACACACACACACACACACACACACACACACACACACACACACACACACACACACACACACACACACACACACACACACACACACACACACACACACACACACACACACACACACACACACACACACACACACACACACACACACACACACACACACACAGACACACACACACAGACACACACACACAGACAGTGTTTTGGCAACATTGTTTTTAGTGGATTTTTTGTCAGCAATCATTTCCCACATCAGTTGCAGTTTCATCACACTGAGCTGTTGTTGATATATCAAGCCACCAAGAGAAGAACGAAAAATCAATTCTAAATTCTAAAGACAAAAAAAAAAAGAAAGACAAAGAAAAAAGACGTATAGTTTTGCACATTGCACTGAGACACGTGTTCTGTAGCACAGCTGCTGCTGTCTATGCCTGAATGAGACTGGATATGACAGAGGGAGAGAGAGAGCAAGGATGAGTGAGACACTTCCGTTGTAAACTCCCTGTGTATTTGCATGTGCTGTACATCTGATAAGTTTCATGTAGGGAAACAGAGATCCAAAACATAAAACAAGAGCCGCAGAGACCCACCCACAGAGAGTGTGTGACAGCTGGGTTGACAAAAGCGTGCGCACACGCACACGCACACGCAGACACGCACACACACACACAGCTTTCCGAGACAGGGACAGAAATATGTTAGCACAGCATTGCATCACAAGCAACAAAAGGTTTCTTTAAAATCCCTATGTTTTTAATGAGCTGGTCAAATGTGCAATATGCTTTGCAGAAGTTTTGTGGAATTGCCAAACCATCTCTTTTCAGCATATCACCCACCTGCTAACTGTGTATGATTTGTTGGCTAAGGCTGCCATTTTTAAATATGTTTCATACTCCTCCGGCATGAGAATGTAGAGCAGGAACGCTGGCACTTTGACTAAAAGCATGACAACGTGAGTTTAACGGCAGATGAAGGTGTTATGATCAAGGGTCTACGATTGACACGTTAAGGAGTCAGCCATTTTGGCAGCCATAGCAGTTAGGACCACAGAGTAATTGAAATGTGACAGCAGCTCTCCTAGCATGACAGCGTTTAATGGCTCAGTATAATATAATAATATACACAAGAAAGAATGAATCCCAGAGAGGGAAGTCAAACAATCTGGCCAGAAAAAGAATGATTTGAATGCAATCACGAAAAAATGAAATAAGACATTGAAGAAGCAAACCTTAATAATAAGTGTATTTATTTATATATATAAATAAATACCCTTATTATTAAGGTTAAGGTTCACACAGAAGATATAAAGTGAATATTTGTGCAAAATAAATCTTATAATTCCACTCTGACAGTCATAATGACTGAACAATATACAATATTAGTTTATGTTTATAATAATTTCATTCAAAAAGTTCTATTTACAGCTATATAGTGTGATATGAAAGAGATGCAGTAGTGTATACGTAATACTTACACACACATTACATAAAATATACCATATATAATGGAAATGGTGATGACAATACCATAACATAAATTAGAATAATCCAAACATACATTCTTATTACTTAAGAATTCAAGTTATTTTTTTCAATGTAAAATAAATGTATGGTGGATTTTCAATTGAAATAAAATAAAATAATCAAGAATTAATATAGTTTCTCTCATTCCGTGTGTTCCATAAATTTTTCCCAATCTCATAATTGATTTTTGAGCTCCAACAGTAACATAGTGCCTTTCAGTCTCCCCCTTCACTAGGCAATTCGACTGTGACTAAAGGAGGTAATATTTCAGTGGCTACTCACAATATTAATCATAAAGATCAGTCTGCAGTAAGCTACAGTAGTTACTCTGAGAGGCCCACTGCAGCCATCAGCATAAATTACCTGGCAATAATGAACATGTGACATGAGTTGAGAATTTATGTTGTTTATTCAGCAATTTTGAGACAATAAATTTCATGAGCGCTTCAATGACAGATATTTTTGGAAACGACATCATTGTGTAAAGAGACCGATTGAGTAATAGACTCTGTTCAGAACGCCACAGGGAATAGAACATAAGTCATTATAGCATATGATGTTCGAATACAAGTGGGGGATTGGACAAGAGTTTTCACTTCATTGTACGCACAACTGAATAAAATAACGTGTGAGTGAGGATCCTCATGAGCGTGTGTGTCAGTGTGTGTGACTGTGTGCCTACGCTGTGATTAGGGCTTTAACAGCAGTGTCTAATGACTCACAGCATGTCATCCAATGTCGTTTTAATAACGCACTCCTCGACAGCGGAGATCAGTGATTCCTCTGTAATTACGCACCACTACATAACACAACACTTAAAAGTGTTCTATTCAAGAGCTCAAGCACTTGCTCTAGTCCTTTTTAAACAATTTAATGATCATGAATGGTACTAGAGAAGCAATTTTGTATTTAATGCATGCATACGGTAGATTATGGGAAATGAGGGTACTCGAATGAAAGTTTTCTTGTGTCGTTTGCACAGTATTGAGTGTAAGAGAGGGTGATGGGTGTGTGTGTGTGTGTGTGGGGGGGGGGTTGATTCATTTCAAGAGTGAGGAATCTGTTTATGATGCCCACGTTGCTTAGCGACCAGGGTGTCATGGTAACCTGCCGCATCAGTAGTCCATGCACTGTGGAGAGAGAGAGAGAGAAAGCTCTTGTGCGATGGCAACGCGAGACCCAAAACATTTGTTCATTATCTTCCCATTGTAGCGCAGGCCCTCTTTCTCCTCGACAGTCAAGACTCGACTGAAATCTGCCTCTCTGTGCCAATGCCAACGGCCCACTCACAATTAAGAGGAGTTGGTTTCCTATCGATGGAGGCGCACACTGAGGGTGATTTAAACCAAAGCAAGAAGCCAAGGTTGGAAAACAACTGTTGTTTTTGTTTCCAAAATGGCCACCAATTGTAGCTTAGACTCTGGTGGGCGGCCAAAAGCCTTTTTGGATCTGCTGCCGAAGCGCTAATGCAAGCCCAAGCCTGAAATAACCCTCACTAATCAATATTCAAATAGCACAGTTCTCAGCTGTCTGTTCTGTAGTTCTGTATTGTCTCTTACCCTTATGATCTCCCCTTCTCTCTTGGGTGGTCACTTTCTTTGGCTCTTACTTTTCCCCAAAAAATGTCTCTTGAAACAAAGAACCTCGTCATCTCTTATTCTTTTTAATCTCTTTCTCTCTTTGATTTTAATTATGACATCCTCTCTGCAGGTCAGACCTCTCTTTTCTGTGCAGGCAGTCTGTCTGGGGAAGCTCTTGGCAGGGCACCATTTCCCCTTAAGCATTTGCATTTGTCAACAAGCATTCCTCAAGGTGGGTACAAAGCATCAGAAGGACTTGCTTGAAGGCACTGGCAGAATAACCTTCCCCTTGTCTCACCAAGTCAGTCATCTCTCTCCAGTTTAAGGCTATCTTGAGACCAGTCATCGGCTAGTGTAATCCTCCTTTGCACTGTAAACACTTTAAGGATTTTATCTTTACAAGGACATGCAAAGATGTGTCACTACTTTTGCAGTCATTTTATAGGGATAGAAAAGCAGTTACATTTCACATGTAAAGTAAATTAAACATTAGTCAGCAGTAGAACCACATTTCAGTCAGGAACACTCTTGTCATAGATTTAACCACACATAAACATACAGTTATGCTTGGTACTGATGGCTCCGCTCTTAATGTACTGCCAAGCATCAATGCAGAAAATCCCCCACGAGTATACAAGAGTGTGCCCAGTGCACTCATTGAGACATATTAAAACTCCAAACCAGAAAGGTGGAGGCTGGGATGGTGTTGTCGCAGAGATTGGTGAGGAGGGATACAGCCTTGTGTGAGGACGGGCTGTGATTGGTGTGAGACTTTTGGAAATAATAATTCTGTGGCTGCTCCTTCCTTCTCTACTACTAAATGTAAAAAAGAGAAAAAAGAGAAAAAGATGAGAAAACGCAGAAAGGTACTGTTGTGTTGCCTATTCGACACATTCACTCGCGATGAATGGTAAAAAAACATGTTGTGTTTCAGCAGTTGAAATGAATCCAGCATGAGGAGAGAGTCCGCTAAAAGCACTCCATACATAATTACTGATACATTAAATTGCTATTGCAGACAAATGATGACCATAAATAGTATCAAAAATGGTGTTTGATTTCCTGGCAATATTTTATAATTATGACAAAAAATTAAATTCAACATTTCTATCAGTGTTCTCACCAGTCGCTCAGTCAATAACCTGTAAAAACTATCTTGAATTGAGACACAGGATTTAGCGCTGATCCCTTTAAGATTTAGAAGAGATTACAATTGTTTGAGTACAAAGGGAGCAATAAGCCTGATCCCTACACCTGTTTGTTGAACAATTCTTTTCCTAGAAGTGCAAAGTGAAAATACCTCAACGTATGGGCTTTTTCTCATACACATTCCCCCTTTTTATGATAAATGAACATATCTGGAGATCTCTACCTGTGCCAGTGTGGGAAGAGAAATGACCTATTCCACAGGCCCCATCAAAGAGGATTGGTTAAGAGGAATGGTTCAATAATTGATGAGAACAGAGTCAGAGGAGTCGGATGTGGCTTGGATATCAGAGAGATCTACTGTCAAGGCAGGTTAAAAAAAGAAGAGCAGGTCAATGTAATGTACAAATAGACTAAAGGTGTCTGAGTGGATGTGCTATGTGTGTGCTCATTCACTATTAATCAACAGGTCACAGGTACATGTAAGCCAAGGATGAATTTAATGATGGAGGCAATTGGAGCATACTACAGTGGAGGAGGAGACACACAAAGAGACAGAAATCGAGTTACTGGAGGGAAACAATGCAGGGCAGCCGCATGGTGAGCATGTTTATCCTTCTATGATTAAGTCAGTCAACAATGGACATTTCAATCACAATGCATTCTGCATACATTTAGTCTTTAAATTATCATGTTTTTCCCTTTTCCAGACAGGATATTCAGACACAACACATGTTTTTAAATGTTATCACTACAGTGGATGGGTGTTACCAGTGGTTTTCAGCCTCATATATATGGGTTACAAGGAGCCTACCAAATTGACTAGTAGTTTCAGAAGGCAAAGGCAAACAAAACTAATGTTACTTGGTTAGGTTGTGGAAAATATTGCCGTTTTGATTAAAAAACTTTAACTTTAAAACGTTTGTCGCATTAGTTAAGAACGGCCTTAAAAAATGTTACATAAGAAAGTAGCCTACTTTAGTAGCCTTAGAAATTTTAAAAGATACTGCATGACTTTAGGTTTCAACAGGACACGAACACCGTCTACCAGGTATACATCCAGTATTTCTTTAACCCATTTACCCCAACCTTCCTCTTTATGTGGAGTTCTGGTCTTTTATTCCCTACCACTGTTGTTCTTCATAATTATTATTATTAATATAATTATTATTATCCTACATCACTGCAGTCAAGCAATTGCTCTGAGCATCTACGCTTTATGTTGATGACAGGTGTAACTGCTGTCTTTAATGAAAGATAATGAACAAGTTTAATGAACCCAGTTTTTGCATTTAGGTAGGAGGTGCAAATGCAATCAGGAAAAACAGACGAAGCAGTAGATATACAGTATCCATAGAGTAGAGTGTGGTTGCTAACATGCACTGTATGGTAAATGGTAAGATATGGTTCAAAATAAACGTGCATGCTGGTTTATTTTTAAGACACTGAAGCATTACAGATATAATGGATAGAATGGCCTAAAGAAGAAAGAGAAGTTGGCGATAGAGAGGACGATAGAACAGAGGGAGGAGATCGAATTTTAAAGCAATTCATTTCCTTACTTTCAGAAGAATTTATCATCAATATTCAAACTGTGCGCACAACCCATCCCCACCCCCCAACTCCACCACACACACACTCACGGACACATAAATCCAAAAAGGAAAGAAATAAGAAAGGACAGAAAGGGAGAAAAGAGGGACACAGGGCAAGGCAAAAATGGGAAAATGTGAATAAGGAGTGACAGAGAATTAGGTTGAAGTTATGGGGAAGGAAGTTAAGAGGGAGTTACTGTTTGAGTAATAAGGACGGAAGGAAAGGGTTGGAGGGAGGAATTAAAGAAGAAAGACACAGAACGGGATACGTAAAATACCATATGTGACAAGAATGGAAAAGAAGAGATGGGAATTTTGGGATAAACAAAGTCTTTAAAAGGCTAAAAAGGCAGGAAAGGTGACTGCCCTCACATGTGAGCATAGGGGTCTCCAGTTGGGCTGCAAGTGGAGCTTGGGTGTCTTTAAAGCGACTAATCTCCAGAGCTGCCTCATCAGTCAGTGCGTTTACATGCACATCAGTAACCCAGAAATGGCCATACCCCAGTTAAGAGAATAATCGGATAATTGTTAAAAAAGTCATAAAAGTTCCCCTCGTATACATGAGCAGGGGTTGAATGGTAAATTGAGTAACTCAACCTCCTGTACAGTAGGTGGCTCTCCGCCAACATACAACTGGACTGAATACGGCTTTTTTTCTGGTTAACCTTTGTCAAAATCACAAACGGCCGACTTTTGGACAGAATTACGACAGAAACGGGTCTTGCTGGTAGTGATGTTACTTGCCGTTGCAAAGTCCTCCCACGGTTTAAAAGGCAACCCCGTATTGTTGTTATTGTTTCACTTTTTTTCGACGCCGTTGCTTCCCTTTTTTTTCTATTTCCAGGTCAAAAGCCACTGCTGCGGAGTGGGGAACATGCGCAGAAACCAAATAATATCTGAGAATTCTGTTTACATGCGCAAATAATCAGGGAACTGAAGTGAGTTCTCTAGGTCTGTTAACCAGGGTATGAGAACCCCGATTTTACCCGGGGTATGGTGTTTACGAAACCGGGATATGCCCTTAACCCAAATATAATCAGGTTTTTAAACTGCATGTAAACCTGAAACTAAGCTACGACAGAAGTTGCCCAGTTGTTGGTGCACTGCGATAGTTTTTCCTGTTGGGAATTCCAGTTTCACTTGACATCCTTTTTTAAAAGACAACTGACACTGAATGCAGAATAATGTGTTGCAACATGAAAGAGGCAAATGCTTTGATCGCCCATGAGTGGCTTTAAAATTAAACTATTTCCCCAGTCAGATCACCAACGCTTTGGGAACATTAACTTCAATTGGCTGAGACAGACTGGTGAGGAGTGATTTTCCAGGGGGGAAGAGAGAGAGAGAGTGAGAGAGAGAGACAGAGAGAGCCCTATACTGTGTACCCTAGGCTCAACCCACAGAAACATTATGTCACAGTGAAGTTAACCTTTGACCTTTTGGATATAAAATGTCATCACTTCATTAATATAATCAATCAATCAATCAATCAATTATACTTTATTCATCCTGAGGGGGAATTCTTATACAAAAAAGGGTATGAAGGGGGTACATCACATGTATCCTGTTAAACGTGAAATGTTGCCATTCCAAGTGTAGGAAACATAATTCCTATAGATAATATATTGTGTAATGGCCAGAATAAAAAAAAAAAAAAAACTGTGACTTTCGTCTCCTGCAGGGGGAATATTGAACCAAAAAGGTTGGGAACCATTGTGCTTGATTATAAACAATGCAGGGCGTTGGTTCACACTTGTTGTGTCATTCTTTTGTTTGATATATTGCATTTCATTGAAGTAAAAAGGATACATTTTCACCTTCCTATTAAGTCCAACTATACATGTTGCTTGTACAGTGCTGTGGCTTTACTTCCTGTTTTGGCTCCTGACTATTCTCAGGAAATGAGCATTTTCCTCTCCCTGATTACCATCATGCTTTTCCTGTACATAACTTTACGCTACTGTGTGTCGTAGGGCTGCAGCAGTCATGCTTGTGTGTGCTTTTTCTACGGCTTGTTTCCATTTGAAACACCTTGCATTAAACAGCTGAAACAGTCTTGAGAAGTTTGATTCTTGTCCTGTACAAAACCCAAGACAATTTTAGACCCACTATGGATGTAAGAATAGACATGATCTGTGACACATTTTGTTTGCTGTGATGAAAGATCTGTCTCCCTCTAAGTAGCCACAGCTGCCAGCATTTGAGTGATTGCATGTCAAGGGAGCACCAATGTCAAGCGCAGCAACTGAATTGAGGTGACAGGATGGGCAGATGTCAGATTGACAGACAGCAAATTCAAGTGGGCCCTTGATTAAGTTAATGACAGCAGCCATCATTCTAATGGGATTGTGTTCCTTGACAATTGCTGAAAAACAAAGATACGTGCACGCACAAACAAACAAGTGTAGCCGGAGTTGCCCTAGCGTAAAGAGAAATGCCACCAGTCAGTGAGGTGGCGTCTATCCTGCTAATTTCAAGCACAACACATCCTGAATTGTCCAGCTGCAGGGTGTGGAAAAAAGTGAGAATTTGGCTGCTTTGCAAGGTTATATTTATCTAGTGACCCCACACAGACTGTTCTTGTATCACATTTGGGGTCTTGACCCCGAGGTTGGGAACCATTTGCCAAGGTGTATGGACTTACCAGCATGGTTAATCAAGACAAACAGATAGCAAAGCAGGAAACCCACAGGTGGTATTAATGACATTAATGCATCCATTTAGGTAAGCCATTTTCAAAATGTATGTAACGCTGGCTAATGCAAATCAGAATGCCTGCTTTGAAAAGGGCCTACAGGCACCTTTTTTTTTTTAGATAGCAGAGATAATATCTTCTGCTTCCCTGCTTAATGGGTCTATTATTCAAATGTTTATTCCTGCAGTGTTCAGCTCGTATCAACGATAAAGATCACAATATCAATGTGATATTTCAGTGGAGGGGCTCGGTTCAGGGATAATGGGTCTGCCACTAGCAGTATCTCATCACAAAATAACCAAAATTCTGTGTAATAGTATATGGAGGTGGCAACTCTTTGCGTGTACCACAGCACCGAACAAGAGAGAGAGAGAGAGAGAGTGCTGCCTGTTGAATTGTGTACTTAAAGGCTGTGATCTTAATGGATGCAGGGGTCTGTAATAGGCTTCTAGTCTTTTGTATGCTGCCTCATGGGAGGTGTGGCTTAGTGCACTCATGGACTTCCTACCACTCTCCCTTTGCTCATCATCATGTCTCTCTCACACACATCAGGCCATTCAATTTCTCTCAGACAGTAGGCTGTAATCTTTTACACAATTGCTCTCTTACATGAGCCTGTGAATATTCTCATTTGTCCAGGTCATCGTTATCCCCTTCATCTTCATCAGTTCATGTATGCAACTGACCAGGCTGGGGCTGGTCTTTTACATGATCACTTCATGCTCTTTGTAATCAGCTATTAGACAGAGAAAAGACAGAGGAATAAAGAAAAGTAGAAGGAGGAGAGGACAATGGTAAACGAGAGAACAAGGACACTTAAAGTGGTAAGCCAAAGGTAGGGATTCTTCCCGAATAGATTGAATCCTGTGCAGAGATATATTAGATTAGTGTAGGTCGGGCCAAGAACATTGCGTATGCTGCAGTCGTCCTTTCCCTCCTTCCATTTCAATGCATGATTCAGCTAAGTGGACACAGCAACTATTTATGGTCCCTTACATAAATTGATGGCCATAAAGCTGGCTCCACTCTACTTCATTATACAGAACACCATCTACAGTAGCTTCCACACCACCATAGGCCACCTTCTTTTCAGAGCTAGTGAGAGCAGGTAGACATACGTATGAGAGGAACAAAGAACATCAGCATATGGTGTTTAGCTTTAAAAAAAAAATTTCCCTGCCTCCCTTGCTGTCTTCACACTTGCAACAAAGAGGTAAAAAACTGCCGTTAACTCAACAGGTGAAATACACAGCAGATGGTGTTATTAAAATGTAAGAACAGAGCCTGTTGTTTAACATCTCTATTCCGCTGCCATCAATTCACTGAGCAGTCATGTTTCTCTCCCAAGGTGCGACACAACGACACTAAAAACTAATTGTCCGTCATCCCCTGGCAGTTATGGGGTGTAAGAAAAACAAAATGCTTGGCTGGATTGATGAGGTAATCAATGAGAATGTAACTATGGCAACAGGCTGTCAGGCTTTAATTGGATATTTCTGGCTCCCGGGGGATGGATTGATCAAGTCCGGGAGCGCTCGGAGATCCTAATTTAGTTGGACCGAATACTGTTGTGTTCAAAGAGCCTGAGAATATTCTCATTTGTCCAGGTCATCGTTATCCCCAAAGCAATTTCAGTCAAAAGTAACTGGACTGGTTATTTGTCTAGGAAGATGTTTCACCTCTCATCCAAGAGGCTTCATCCGTTCATGTACGCAACTGACCAGGCTGGGACTGATCCTCGGACAAATAACCAAGTCCACTTGCTTTTGACTGAAATTGCTTTGGGGATGCTGTGTTCAACGTAAGGAGCAGTTAAAGGTTGTAGAGATCAATTTAGCTCGTCGTCTTTTGTAACTACATGAAAACAAGACAAGAAGGGAGAAAGCGTGTTTATGGCGTGTCCAACTCCACTTGGAGCACAAAGGGTTCCAGTGACATCATCGGCCTTGTGAGAGGTTAAATACCTGGATCTCCACACAAGATAGTTGGACCAGTCCCAGCCTGGTCAGATGCGTACATGAACTGATGAAGCCTCCTGGATGAGGGTGAAACGTCTTCCTAGACAAATAACCAAGTCTAGTTGCTTTTGACTGAAATTGCTTTGGGGTAAAACATAAATTGTTATCCGTCCCTTTAAAAACTCCATTTGACTGCATATGAGCAAATGCACCAATAACCTGTTTAACTGAGGAGGGTGAAGAGGAGGAGAAAAAACACTGTGCTTGACATGTGGAGCTGATCTGATGTTGTCCGAGTCCGCTTATCCATGAAGTCATCCACCCGTTACCCATGAATTAATGATTTTCACTCCACCTATAGGCTATTGCTTTTTAAATGATGTATTGATATGAGTATTTTATGTGCACAGTAATGTCGCTGCTGCAAATATCATAGTTTTTTGTTGGTCAGTGGTGCAATTGCTCTCTGTTGCCTCAAGATAGTAATGTGCATGACCACATCTCATTTTAAGACCAACTGTGGTCACGGTGAAGACAAAGGCTCTCTCAAAGTTAAGACTAAACAGGGACATCTGTAACGCTATTATTTTTTTCAACAGAGCAAAAGGCAATACAATACATCACATCACATACACACACAGTGAAATGTTATAATTCTTTGGCATGTAACAACCCAGACTGCTAATTTTGAATTAAGCTGGAGGATGTCTGCTTCTATCGGATCAGTGCATGGCCTGAAGCAGTGGCTGTGTTCCAGTGTCTGTTCTGACGTGAAATGAGGAGGAGCAGATTGTTTCTGTGTGATTCCTTGGGCTCTGCTAGGATAGATGCTGGAGCAGGTCTCACCAACAGACTAGAATTGCCATTTTATATTAATTTCAAAGTAAAAATCAACAGCTTTTAATGGTCAAGTTGAAAGCAAAGAAGAGGCAATGATAAAACTCCTTCACTCCCCAATGAATCAAGGTTGGCACAAGATCATTTGGTGTTTTCATGGAGATCACACTCACCTTTAGGGCTTGGGAGCGATTAGCAAGCAGTTTCTCTATATTCCCAGAAGCCGTCGCCACCAGTTCCCTTGCATTGTTGGACTCCACGCTGAAGTGCGGTCTGTGTCTATGGTATACCTGAGACAGTCAGATGAGAAGTGCAGGGGTCAGAGATGAACAGAACTTAAAATGATCAAACAGTGTCCTTGATGTCAAGTCTTAATCACTAAGCGGGCTAAAACAAGACAATGTAGTACATTCAAGAATGCCAATTTGAGTAACAGATTCATGAGTTTTAAGGGGTTGTCTGATGCAAACCACTGGGCAGCAGTTCATGGTTGGGGCCTTAACCCCTAGGCCACCAGAAAACCCTATGCAATTACACGTCTTTGATTAGCCCTCAAAGTGGTCGCTTTGTGTTGCGTCAAAAGTTGAGGCAACTTTTTTGCCGGACAATTCTGAGTTCTGAAAACAACATTATGAGTAGCATCATGTGTATTCCTCATACACACGTCTTCCTAATGTTTTCTCAGTCTATCCACATATTTACTATATCTGACGGTAAGAATGCTACTCTGCATCAGTGGTCATCTTCTATTCTTCGTCGGACCAAAGCACAGTGAGTGATTTAAAAAAGGAAGCTACATGTTCCACTGATTAACTTGCAATGTCAGGTTATGTAACAAGACCATTTACTGTGCTATGGAATATGCTCCAGCAAAAGAAATAAGAAACACAAATGCCAAACAACCAATTATTTAGCAGCCTAGAGGGATTTCATTGTCCGACATTCAAACCACAGAACTGAGCCGCATGCGTGTATTTGTCTTCATCCTCCAGGCGTCCGATGGATTTTGCTTTAGTGTAAGAGCAATGTTAAAGAGTAATAACCTACTCCTGACTGAAGCAACAAGGAAGATGTTTTGGGAATTTCTATATTTAATCTAAAGGTTGGAAATGAAAATACCAATGTTATACTGTGAATTTGGGGGGTTTAGTTGAACTGTGTGCCTAAAGTCAACAAACGTTGTCTACCGTTAACATTATTAGAGGGTGTTCCAGTTGTAATTTACATGATGAACTGTGCAGGCAATCTGGTTAATCTGTCTGCCTTTATTATAAACTTGCGAGCTTTATAAGACTCCCTAATAAATCTTGCATGTTGTGTACAGTACCCTACATCTTGTGTACCGGCAAATACCGGCAACCCCAAAAGCAAAAGCTGCTGTTACAGCAACAGTTTGAGGCTTCAGTTACGCAAAATATTGCCAGATGTGCTGTCTGTTGACAAGTTGTGCAACAACATCAAATACAAACATGTTTTGTAATGATATGGGGGATGCTTTAAAGCCGACTGATTATATTCTCAAAGTGGGGAGAAAAAGTGCACTTTGTCAATCAATGTTTTTCTGAAAAGTTTCTTCTCCTTTGACAGATGTAGTCTTGTGTGTGGGTGTGTAGGCAAGGACTATGGTCCTCACTGCGTAGTGATGCTGATCTTATCTGAGCGTGTACATTGAGCTGGCAGATTGAAATGATGCAGCGTTATGTCTAATGAGAAGCTACTATATATAGACTGGAGATGTGTTGTGACAGCTGAGGTCGTGCACGGAGGGTTAATGAGAGGGAGTAAAGTAATGACTTAAAGTAACGACTTAAAGTAGACAAGGTGATTCTCATCAATACAGAACTCTCACAATGGGTTTCATTTGAAGTTGAACTGTTGAACTGAAATTCAATTAGTCAAGATAGGAAAACAGTAGGCCTTTTTTATATCCACAGTGTTTGTGTTTTGACTTGTGTATGTATTTGGTCTCATTGTCTCCAAAAAAGAACATGTTTTTGTTCATGCCCATAAAATATGTACATTTATGGTTCTGTCTCATCATGTTGATAATGTTAATTCTATCGGTGAAAGGTAATTGATCTAACTCGCTAATGTTAGCATTGATTCCCCTGTCAGACGTTACTTTGATTTGTTTTATTCAAACACCTGTTATTACCTGGTCTTTACCTGCTATTTTCAAGTTCCTGCACACTCACTATTCCCACAAGGAATGGGGGTTTAGCTAGTGTTCGCTATCTCTCTTCCTTGTGTCCAGTTATCATGAAGGCAAATGAACAAACTGTCAACACTCAGAGCAATTAGATGTAGATTAGCGTAATTTCAGAATCACAGGGTAGGCTAATGTACAATAGAAAGTGCTTTCAAACGGGGCTAAACGATGGCTAACATCAGCTCCTACGCTTGTTAACATATGCCTGTGTGATAAAGCAAACTATTTTTAGTACCCTTACACTTTTGAAAGCTTGTTAGCTTAACTTGTTAGCTTCCACTTTCTAAAGGTGATATATATTATCTTTAAAGCATAATGGGTCACCACAAATGTTTAATATTATTAAGGCCAGACTGCTTCTATGCTATGTTGTGTTTGCATACCACAGAAGTTGACAAAGCTAGCAAAGCTAGCCCTCAAACGTCAGTCAACTGCTGCCATAGAAAATATCCACCAAGAGGCCTGAAGCTTAGACGCAGCTTAGAAAAAAAAAAAAAAACATCACAAAGGAGAGGAGAGGAGAATTCAAATTTCAGTTGAACCTTCAAATGCAATACTTTGGGGGGGGGGGGGGGGGGTGGATTGGTCTTGCTTACCTCTACTAGAGTGTCCATACCACTGGCTGTGTCTGTTAATGTGATCAACTCTTTTTGCATCTGGTCCACCCATTCCTTTATCCTAAAACACAAAAACATAATCAGTTAGCCAACCAATCTCCAATGGAAAACTTCAAATTGCACAGTCTAATCAGATTTGTTGAGCTGCTCCAACGTCATTCATTTTGAATACAGCCCATGTGATCAACCCTGATTGCTTAGCCTACTATCACAATATGCTTAAAACGCTACATTCAGGCAGAGAAAGAATGAAGGGATGATGTTTAGCCAAGTGAATATATTGCTCTACTCCATATGAGCTGTGCATTAAGGCGAGAGCTATTCATAGTTGTCAGCATGAGTGTCACATCCTCGGGGGTGAGATGGTGGTTAATGTATTCTTCTGATGAGACAGAGAGCAGAACAGGAAAGAGGATGAGACAGAAAAGAGCACAAGTGACACAAATGTTAATTTACTAGAGTTTAGACATTGTTTCATAGGACTTTGACACACTTTAACATCAGAACGTATCAGACGTCTCTTTGTTCTTTCTTTATTTGCATTGCAAAAAGCTTAGCATCAGTATAACCAGTAGCCTAGTATACTATGACCCTTATGTGAATGTCTGTGTGTCCATGAACACATCTAAACACAGCATGTCTAAACTGTTTTAAATCAACTTTATGGCTTGTAACCAGCCATGAAGATTTCAAGGACACCGGCCCCTTATATGGAATACATGACACTCAGTTCCGTTCGGCTTATTTGTGTGTTATTTGTGTGTGTGCATGAGTGTACAGTATGTAGTGTCTATGTATGTTATAGCTAACTGACAAATGCTAAAAAATATATAACTCATTATATATATAACAATATGCTAAATAAGGATGGGAATCGAGATTATCAATGCCAGCATGTTTTTTTTTAGTTTGTGCATTGCAAAACAATGACATCAAACTTCTGCGTCTATGCTGCTGGACACTTGCAACAGGGAGTCATGGTTGAGAGGAAGAAACAGCCCCAAGTGTGGCGTTATGATAACATTAGTGCTATGCAGACAGGCATTTTTTTTCTATGAATAAACTGAAAACCTAAATAAAAAAAATAAAGCTGTACAATTGTTCTCTCATTTTATTTTCACTGTGTTTTGACTCAAGAAAACATTTGTGATGATGCTCGAAATCTGTGTAGGCCTTTTTTTTCACAAAAGGAAATACATAAGGAATAAATACGGAAATCCATAAAAGATCAGACCGATAAGCAGAATCGATACTGGCATTGGTATCAATACAATCTCATCAATCCCATCCCCACTGCTAAAGCTCTGAAATTAAAATCAGATTAAGAATGGAGTTTTATTACCAAGTATTTAACATACAAATAATTTGCCTTGGTGTTCGGTGACACAACAAACATATTGAAAGGAAATAAGGAAAGTTAACTTGTTATCTTTGGTTTGTTCAGGCCATAAAAAAATAAAAGTGTAACATTGACATTATAGAGGGTAATACAACAAAATGTGATGTTTTTACATTACAGCCATAGACTGTAAACAATATGAAAGCGGTCTGCATGATGTCACCTATAGTTTTTGAAGAGCCAAAAGGAAACCGAAGCCAGTGCGTTACATAACTAACTACTAAATAACATAAGTAATCCGAAAATGGGCAAAGAGATGGAGCTTGAATGGAGCGGAGGTGGGCCAAGTGAAACCTACAGTCTCCTGTGATGGCATGCACCTGTCACTTAAATTGAAGCGTATTTCAAGAAAAGTCAATCTAATCCTTACAGTACACTGTAAGTACACCGTCACACCCTCCCGCGCCTCCTTTACGACAGCCGATTAAAAATACATGAAACCCATAAAGAAAATTACCTTTTTCCCCCCACAGTGTGAATTAACCTCTTAACCTTCCACACTGCTGAGGGGCCTTTGACATATGAACCCTGTCTATGTTATCTTATTTAAAAAATACAGTGTAATGTGAGCAGGGTTAGCTCACGCTGGAAACGTGTAGCATAGCTGCCACATAGTATATTTAGCCTTCTGAGAGACAGCTGCAAGTGGCTGAGGACAGATATAGGATGTGCATACTGTCAGCACATTGCTTAGCCTCTTTTAACCCACCCGTCACTTGTACATGCATCCACACATATGGCAGATATGTTGGAAAAAAAGAGGATATAATCCTACAAATGTTTGTTTTAGTCATTATGCCTGCTGATTACTGTATGTGTTCATGGAGCTGACTTTAGGGTTGAGTTATGGTCCATTGGCCATTGCGAGCAGGTGTGCATCAGGGTTGTTATGCACGTGACTTTCTCAAATAAGCCCAGTTGACCTGAAGCAAAAAGGGTGGGCCATTACAACAGGTGTCTGATGTGAAATTGGTGAAGGCGTGTGGGTGTATGGTTATGTTCCATCAATGAAAAGATGTTCAATGCCTCAATACATTAATAATTAATTAATTAAATGACATATTTATGACCTTTTTTGTGCGTGCTACAGCATATTCTCATCAGATCTACTGATCCAAGTTGGCTCTTGGCACATATTTGTCTCCTATTGTTGGTTTCCCTGATACTTAAGTTTCCTTTTTTTTTGCCACGTCTTTATCTCTGTTGGAAAAATAAATATTATTTAGACAAGTGGCTAAAAATGTTCCGATTGTCCCCCCACAGCTCCAACGGTATCAACTGATGAATACTGGGAAATCTGCTCCACTTCACCCAGTTGATCCCATCCTTGTGCAGACAATACTGTAAAAAATTAAACCTGAAATCAAACTAGAATCTTGTATGTTTCTGCTACATTAAGAGTTGATGTGCAGATACTGCAGGTTTGGAGCTGCCGAGTAGGCAAACACAGTTAATGCAATTTAGACATTTTCACACCAAGAATTTAAACAAAACCAAGTAGATGTAAAAAAAAATGTCCAAGCGCAGTCAGTCAGCTACAAATAAAATGCATGAGGGTGAGAATTGCATATGGTAGCTGGTTCATTGAATACTGAAATGTCTATCCACTGTGAGGATAGGGCCCTCAAACGCAGAGATATACAGGGCCGGTCCTGACTGTAGCTGACAATAATACTGTGTTTGCAGAGTTTCTTTGCAGAAGCCTGATGAGGAGAGAACAATCCCAATCTAGGGAAAGTGCCTAACTTCAGCTGCTGCGATAAAAAGTTCCCTTACTTGACTACAACAGCTTGGAGGTTTCTACATCAGCGTGTAATATTATAAAACTGCTAGAAGTCAGAATCTCTCTGATCTTGGGTAAAGACTGAAAAGCAAAGCATTGTTCTGATTAGCCACTTTCCCAAATAACCTTATTCCTAGAAGGACAAACATTGACCGCAACATCAGGATATGAGACTTTCTCTTGAGTGAAGAAAGAATTTACTCACTGTATGTTTCTTTATTGATAGAAGCAGGCTCAGTAAAATGGTCTTTTATTTATATTTTTAAAAAAAGGTGGTGAAAAAAGTAGGAAATCATTTAATAAGAAGAGGGAAACTTTGTGAAGGACATGGCAAAATGAGATAGCATCATTATTCCCGCCCGAGCTCAGCTCCTTCAGTGCCCCCCTTACACGCTCTCTCTCCCTTTCCTTGGGGAAATTGGAGAGATGGGAGACAATGAAAGGAAAGGAAGGAAGCCACCAAAATTGCTGGTGAGCCATGTGGAGCCACTCAGCTATACAGAGGTTGCATGCTGCAGGGCTGGAAATGAGAGGAGCCATATAAAACTCAGCCAAGTGTGATCTATCACCCACTTATGGAGCAGACTGTTTTTTCTGACAGGCCAGACCCCTTCTTTTATTCTCATTCATTTACTTGCTCACCTGACAGTCTGTAAAAACGCAATGTAGAGCAGCTTACTACAACATCTGATGTCACAACTTTATACCCTGTATAACTATGAAAGGGTACATAGGTCCAGTGTACACACACTTTTATAGTACACACACATTGTACTGCTTAAGTCGAAAAATATGTTTAGCAATAACATGTCTTCCTTAATAATTTGCTGGCACAAAAACACAAAATGATGGGCCTCTGAACTTTTAGTCTCCCACTCCGTTGGTCACTTTTTAGACTTGCCGAGAAATTGGCAACTTAAAGCAATTCTTACATTTCTTGCATGTCTCACAAGTGCTTCTCTCCAAAGCCTCACCCTCTTTCCCCTGCCTGAGCTCTGAAGCTCCCTTCTTCTCACACGCAGTGAAAGAGAAATGCTGTGTTCCAGTGCCATGGGATGACCGAAGTTTCAGACCTCCAACTAGGCAAAGTGCACTGGAATTCCTGTCAAAATGGAACCTCCTACTAGAAAAGGGGGAGATCTACGTACCCCGGAATTGTTAGTATTTAGAGCGCATTTTAAGATTACAAAAGAAAAGAAGAGACATTTAGTACTGCAAACTCCACTGTGAGAGTTCTGGCCAAGTGGCTCTCTCAGGATTATACACCATTTAATAAAAAGTTATTTAAGGTGAGCTAGGTCATTCTGCCAAATGTGTGTAAAACAAACATCCTCCAGAAAAACAGGTATGGGCTTAAAATACATGCAAGTCATTCAGCCTGGTAGAAACTTACACTATGTGATATTAAACAGAAAATTACACACACGCACACACACGCACACACACGCACGCACGCACACAATAGTGAAATAGGACTCCAGGTGCACGCAGTACAGATCATCGCGGGTTCACTGACTTTAGAGAGTTTGAAAGACCCACTTGGTTGGAGTTTAGACAAACAGATGCTGGAAAGATGACATTAAAATTTCATCAAGTTCTTTCCATGTCCTCAGTCACAAGCCAATATGTGCCAGTGAGTTAAATGGTGTGAAATTAGATGAGGTGCCGGTGAGCGGTGTCGTTATTGCCGCAGATAGTGCCACACCACATATCAGTAGACCATTCAGAAAAACAAGGTAAAAGTATAGTCTGCATGTCTAAAAGTATTTGAGACTTTTTTGCTCATAAATCAGCTAATTCCTCGACTAGACTTGTGAGCATGTGTCTTAATTTAAAGAAGTAGCCCTTGTAGTACCTGTGTGTCACTGTCAGTATGTAACTGGAGCAATGGGTCTTTCAGAGGGCAGGTGGGGGGGGGGGGGGGGGGTTCCCAGGGTCAAAGATCACCAGGACAGGTGCAGCTCTTAATGTAATGAAGTGGGTGTGACCCATTTGTGAAAGTGTGTTATACAACCCACCATTCAGAGTGATGGACCAGTGCCTACACACACACACACAACACACATACCGGGACAGTGGCTCCAGCAAATTCCAGGAACAACAACTGAGATCTAAACTTGTAAAAACTACCATGACTCACCATTAGAAGAAGAAAAAAGCCTCGCTCTGCCAGTTAGGAGCAGACTGTCCAATTCGAGGAGTGAACACAAGGAAGTGGACGCAATTCCAGACTAGAGAGCATGACTCAGCATTAAAGCACTACGGTGAGGTGATCCCCTCTCCCCACTCTGTTTCTACACTTCCAAACAACAGCCTCTGGACTGTTGTGCAGCTGTTGGGGTTAATACATTTAGGAAGATCGGCTCAGGAAGTGAAAATGCTAAAAACTATAAATATCAAAGTCTCCCGGGTCCTATTTATCAGGAAACCATTTAGATCATTAATGGTTAGGCAATAATTTCAAGTTAAATACAGGAAATGCTGCTCCACCTATTTTGGCCATCATGAGTGACTATTCCATCCATAAAAAAGCTGGGCAAGAGACAGTATTGCAACAAATCAACGACAAAACACACATTTTTATTACTATTTTGGAAAAGAAAACAAAGCAAACACACAATGATAACAAGATCGAGCTCAGACTCAACCTTTTTAGCCAACATGCCCAAGAAGTCCTTAAAGTACACAGAACTTTAATCACCTACGACACCTCCCATGACAACTGGGCATACTCCATCTGAGGAAGATCATATTACTTGTTCGATCATCTTGTTGTGAGACGGGTTCTGCAGATTACCTGTCATGTCTGTCATGAACATCTATCACAGTCAACAGACTGACTTCCTAAACCAGCTAAACTGTAGGCTTGTTCACTGTCAGATCCTCAGGTTGCTCATATTTTTGCCCAACTGGCCACTTACTGTAAATTTCATATTTGTACAGTTAATTACTTAGGTGAGGAGGTTATCACTGATAGAAATGACAAAAACAAGACAAAAGTTGTGATAAACCGAAATAATTCTTTAGACAGACAGTAAGCTCACCTCAAAATGTCCTTGACTAATACTTTATTTCTACTTTTACCTCCATTCAAGGTTTAGATAAAAGGGTCACAGGAACAAGGGGATGGCAGGCATTTGTAATCCAACTTGAAAAAGTTAGTTCCCAGATGGAGTTCACGGAGAGAAGATTGGGAAGATTTTACAGTCAAGCTTTTTTTCTACACAGTCCTGTCTTTAACTTTCAAACCAAACTCATTTCTATGTTCTTTCGGTTCTTTCTAGAAATAAAGCAGCAAAAGGAACTTGAAATAAATACCCTGTAGACTGTATTCTTATGCTTTGTGCTGTCAGAGTATTGGAACAGTTTGTCATAAAACACGTCTATGTCTCGCTGGTTAGCAGGTTGTTGATGCTTCATGTCCTCTCATCTCAACTGAAACTCCTGGTATTAATAGTCTATATGGCAGCGAGCATGCCATATCTTTGATCAACAGGGGAAGAGAAAGGTTCATCTAGAAAGAAGCACATCAGTTTTTTCCCCCTCCACAACGACCTTACATTGTCATTCAGCAGCACAGGCTTTCAAGTGAGCCCATATTATTTGTATAGCTTTATGACAACTCTGTTTATTTTCCATCTTTTACCTATGGATAAACACAACACCGTGTAAACAACCAGAGCTGAGTGAAAATTGATCCAGAAACTTGGGCGCTACACCAGCCTGGCTGAAACACAGAAGTCAGCCTCGCGCCGGCTCCAAAGCCCCACACGCCTGTGTGTGAGCAGCCGCGAGAAACCAGGGCTCAATATCCAATCTCGGAGTTTCCACTCCAGCGCCCTCTCGTCTTGTAAACATCCTCACGTCTTGATACTCAGAACCCAGTCTTCAGAGCCATATTTGATCTCTTAATACCATAGAAACTGCCGTGGAGGAAGCATCTGACAGGAAAGAGAGGAAACAGAAAATTTGCTTTATTTTTCTTTCCTCTTTGTCTCATCATGTTGTGGAATCATGGCTTCAAGAACTGGGAGACAGCTTGAAAATGTAAATCCTCCTCTGATAGTAGTAATTTGGCCTTCTAATCTGTTCCTAGAGAGAGACAAGGCTGACACCATTACAGGAAGCAGAGGGGATGCAAAGAAAAAAAAGAAAAAAAAGATGAGGATGTTTGAGGAAGGCAGCTCTGATGTACAGTAATTGAGCCACTCAGGGATAACTAATAAGAGCTCTGACTAAAGTAAGGCATCTAATAAGCAGCACGAAGACAGTCACTTTATGCCTCTTTTTCTTTATGCTTTTCTCTCCATCCTCACTCCTTTATCCTCCTTGTGTAAATTATTTCTCTTACTTCTTTCCATCTCTTCTTCTCATACATACACATAATTACCGTAACAGCCTCATTTGCTATCTAACACATCCCATTTCCTCTCTAAACAAACTCATAAAGCTAGAAATGTCTTTCCTTTGTCCTGCTCTCCTCTCCCTCCTCTCACATGCATCACCACGGAGCACAAAGGAGACAAGTGATGCTATCTTCTCCTTTATTGAGGTCAATAACACCGTAATTGCAGGCTTTGTAAATGTCTCGCGGCTTCATTATCTTCTATGGCAAGACGTTATTGATATTTCTGCCCCTCTTCTACCATTTTCCTCTTAGCAAGTCAGTCGGAGCCTTTTACTGCGGCCCCCTGCCTCTCTGAAGAGCTGTGTTTAAGTGAAGCCTTGACAACAGTATTTGGTGCGCTCTATCAAGCACTTATGTTAGGGTGTGTTACAGCTGTGGAAGAGACGACTAGGCATTGTATGAGATCATTACAAAATGATAGGGGGGTGCTGGTGAGCAATCATGCACTGATGGAGCAGGTGAGGTTTACAGGAAGCGGATTCCAATGGGAATGATTTACCAGGAGAACTTATGGCCAAAGACAAGTTTCCTATTGACTTGTTTTGTTCAGCTTTGCTTTCTCAATTAACCACTATAACAGGAACCCAAACATTTTAGGTATTGAGCTGTGAATGGCAGGATGACATGTGAAGTGTATGTTCAAAAAGGCCTCATAGCAATTTTTTCCCCTGCGTTAATTTGCATGAATCTCATCGCCACACAGTCGACTGAACAGATGTTAATGACTGTAGCAACTTAGCTACTGTTGGGGCAGTGAACCAGCCTCCATGGATCTGTTAAGGAGAAGTGATCAGTTTGGACACATACAAACAAGCTTCAGATATTCATTAATGCAAAGATCTTTGGAGATGTCACCACAGAGAATCACATCTGTTCAGGCTGCAAGCCCCGTGAGATCTGCTGATACAGAGTACACTTCTCCTTTATAGGTATAAGAAAATATCACACACCCACAGACAGTTTCCTTGAAGGCCTCAGTGCTCTTCCGCTTGTAGTTGCCCTATCTATTGACTGCTACACAAACTCCTTTTTTTATCTCTCCTCTGCACACACTCTCACAGTGGTTTCAAGGGTGAGAAACAAGCACCTACTGTCTGCATAATACATGAAAATTACAATGAACACAGAGTATAAATGTATAACACCTTATGTGATACTTGTAACCACTACTCTTTAACCACTATAACAATCGGCATATATATGTATATCCTTCAACACTACCACTGTCTGCGTTTGACAGCGAAGACCCTGATACCGAAAAATCAACAGGACCTCTTCTCTCTCATCCATGAATGCATTATAAGAACTGTGTAGGGAGCCGCCACTCTGCCTCGCAGCCAATTTTTTTGGCCACTGGAATTGTATTGCAACAAATAAATCCCACTGTGGCCCAAAGAGCATTTCCCCCCTACACCATCATTGTAAAACAAAAGGTCTGTAAAACTCCATGAACTGAAAACAAGGTTGATTATGACCTATTATTATTATTATGTGCCCAAGGATAAGCGGTAACTGGCAGACTGGGCCAGCGGGAGAAACACTACTGCACATATTCAGTGGGCAGCATATCCTGAAAGTAAACCCAGAAGACTAGAAACATTTTTTTGTGTATGCGCCATGCAAGCAATTCTCACTGAACTGAATAGACCCCATCTTGGGGTCCGATATCCAGGTCATACAATACATCTATGCTCTAGTCTCTGTATATTTATTAAAATGTTCATAAAGCCATGGGATTAGCATGAATGTTTTGCTTAAAAAAACTCACATTATTACCAGTAATCATTGACATAAATTACACTTTTTAAAAACATAATGTTTTATAACAGGATTGTTTTTTTCCATCACGGCAGCTGGCACAATGAAGACCAAATTAGTAACCCAGAACCTGGAAAAACTCGCTGCAGAGGAGAGCAAAGACAAGAAAGGGAAAATGATTAAGTAAGTCATTAAAACTGAAGTTGGTAACTTTCTATGAAAAATATGTCTTTTGCATATTTTCTGAAACCGTCACTATATCTTGACAGCACAATGAAACAAAGCAATTCATTTCTACCTGTTGTGGAGATTTTAGTGTACCCTGACCAATGTTCTCATTCTACAGATAAACAGTACACTAAAATGTGTTTCTGAAAACATAAAACAGGCAATACAGTAACATAACCTTGATTTATAATTGATCAGCACTGCCTAGTTTGTTCACAGTTTGATCTGAGCTCATGAGCACTCATTGACATTGTGTCAGAGACTCCTCTGCTCTGATTGTTTGTCTGTCAGGTGCAGGTGAATCTAGCAGATGCCATTAGGAGCAGACAGAGAGCAGTAGAGCGACATGCCTTCTTCACAGATCGTCTGTCTCATTGTGCTGTCAGGATACAGTGACAGTTTCAGCAAATATGAAAAAAATAACATTTTTTCACAGAAAGTTACCCCCTTCAGCTTAAAATAATGCAGCCTTTTTCATACTGGTGCCAAACTGTTAAACAGCCTTCCATTAAAAGGCGAAGTTGACAAAAACAGAAAAAAACTTTAAGAGGTACGATTTAAGCCATGTTTTTGTTGTATTCATGTGGATGCTTTTTGGTTTATATCCGTATATTACATGTTTTGTGTTTTAGCAACAAAAAAAAGACATCCATTAATTCATGTACTCATTCACAAATATTTCCATTCCAAGAAATGTCTTTAGACAAAGTCAGACCAGGCCATTTGGTTATCTACAGTCTGTCCACTGGCAACATGAGACTGCCACAAAGGGCCGGGGGTCAGACTCTGTTTCTACCCTTGCCCACGTTTGACCTCACACTCTGGACCACGGCTAGCTGGGAGTGACTCTCCGTCCCCCTAGCGCCGACTCTGCCTCGTCCACACCCTCCATGTCAAAAGGCATAAATGTCCTGACAGAACTAACAGCTCCCACTGTATCACCTCTCCCAGCAGGTGTCTGGACACATTAAAATCAGAGGGAAAAGACTTGTTGTGACACCTGCAAGTGTTTCTACCCGCTGCAGAGCAATCGCACCTGCTGGTAAGATTCCAGCACAGTACTAAAGAATGAAAACAGTGACTAATTAATATTATACCACCTGTGTGTATGTATATGGTTCAAGTCAGTACGGCAGTCAACACAGAATTAGGGATTTTATTTGCACAATATCCTCACACTAATATGATTTAAATACATACGGTCTTCTCAATCCCTAAGTCTTCCAACTTATAGAAAATCATAAAAGCTTGTTCTACTATAGGGAGCTCTTCTACTATAGCGATATATACTTTAAAAAACATGGGCTGGGATTGCCTCAAAACGGCTCCCACAGACCAACACATGAAATACCGTTTTTTTCACGACCACATGCGCTAACATGGACACAGAGGGAGGGTGACCTCATTTTCTGTTCAGGACGCCATTCATCCACTATATCTTCCCATAACAAATATTTGTTTGCTGCTATATTAATGCTCTGAATGTTGAGTACAGCTCCTTTAACTATTTTTTCCTCCTCTTGCTCATCCTCGCCCCTCCAGCTGTCTTTCTCTCTGCTACATGTCATTTTGAACGCTGTCCAAATGACTAAACCTCCGCATCACTGTCACCTTCACACTTTCTGAGCAAACTCTCTATCCATCCATCCATACATTTACCCTACCCCTTTGCCTCACTACAGGCGCGATTCTCGGAGTATGTGTAGAAATAGAGAGATCAGAGAGCCCATCCTGGCCAAAATGTCCAATTAACGTCAATCTAGACGCCTACACAAGCAGACTAATATCAGTGATGTACTGAGTCTCCCTGATGACTATACAGCCTGTCCAGCGTAGCGTAGTAGTGTGTAGTCTGGCATTAACAGCTCTTATGTACCAATACAACTCCATTATGGGTCTCAAGAGAAGCCATCATGGGTCCACTTTTCTCTGCGTCTCGTTCAAAGTATTACACATCAGATGGGATTGTGATGTCTCACCAGAGATATGGTAAGCACTTAACGCCTCTAGTGTGATTAGGATGAGTTTGCTTATTTTTAAAGTGGCCCTCTTATGCTAATTTTCAGGATCATACTTGTATTTTGCGTTTCTACTAGAGCACATTTAATGTTAAAAAACACATTATTTTTCTCTGTATGAATATACCTGTATTCACTCTCTGTCTGTTATGCTCTGATTTAGCGTCTGTCTCTATGAACGAGAGTAACACATGAGGCTGGCGGTAAATACAAATGCCACCGTAATCTGTCCTGATTTCACCTATTTTACGTGAACTGGCCTGGAAACCTCCTGCAATGGCTAACGTTAGTCAGGCAGACAGCTATATTACGTCGTTGCCGAGCGATGATTGTTATATATAAAAAATGAAAGAGATCGGGAATGTTTGTCCATACAGCTTACCGGAGGAGAAGTGGGTAAAGGAGCCCACTCAGTGGCCAGAGGTGACATACCCAGACATTTATTCCTACCTCACTGAATCACCAGGTAAGGCAGGCCTATGACAACGATTCCCTTCTCTGTCATTAATATACTGTCGTTTTAGTAGGCTATGGGAGACAAAACAAACAGCCATCCCTTTGTCCACCTAAGGTTAAATGAGGATGGAAATGTAGTCTTTCTCTCTCTTACACACACACACACACACACACACACACACACACTCATTTGCAATCTTTTGACATCATTCTGTCATCTTTCTGCCATCATTCCATCAATAAATATGGAAATATTACTTGTATTTCTTCAAATGTTATCAGATTTAATTTTCTAAACTGAGTACTCTCTCCTGTTTTTTGTATTAGCGCCTATAGAACAAGGTCTTCTCCTTTGTTTTCACCAGCGAAGGGGCGTGGCCTTTTACGTAAAGTAGGGTTACTCTCCTCAATAAGACCTCTCCTGAAAAAGCCCAGTCTGCTCTTATTGGTCAGTTTTTGGTGTAGTTGTGACATCACAACTGTAACAAAGTCTGCTTATGTAAAGGCCTAGTTTCTACATATGGGCTGTGTGTAATTTTCGGTTTTCATAAAGCACTTAGACCTTTTCTATGATTCACAGAAAACAATACAAATCGGATATTATACAATGTGGGATGTTTATGTTGAATAGTTTTAGTTCTGTTTCTTGCTGAGCAAAGATCAATACATCAAACAAAAGGATCAATACCTCCCTTATTTCTCAAGATGCAGTTGCAGCCAGGAGAAGGTTTGCTTAGCTTAGCACAAAGACTGGAAACAGCAGGAAAAAGCTAACCTCTGGTATCAGTGCTACAGTATCAATCTTCTCATCTAACGAAGAAGTGAATAAGCATATATCAAACAATTATTTTATTACACCTTGGGGATAATATCTTTCTTAAGATGAATAGTTAGTAGAAGAAGCTTGTGTGGTCAAGTAAAATTGCATATTTTTCACAATGCTATATTTTAAATGCTTTTATTTTTCTTGTAGTGTATAAGTTGTTTTTACTTTGAAGTGTAATTCCGACGTATTTGCGTTCCATGGTATTTTTCGGCATGAATAGACATCAAATAAGCCATCGAGACAGTTTTTTCGTTGATCACCTATTAACAAAGAAATCTGCTAGCAGCCACACATGGCTAACATTGAGTATCTCCGGTCGGAGTGTGAAACCATTCAAAACTGCTTTTTTTAGGCGCTAATATTGCTCAAAATAGCACCAAGCCTTTGCAGTAGCATACCAGTCCCTACACATAAAACAAAGCGACAACAACGTAGTTAGTGAACCCAGGGTTTGTTAAAAAAGGAGGAAAGTATTGAACTGAACTCCATTGCATATGGTAATCTGCCTCTCATTATGAACAGAACGTTCTGCTAAGGCTTGCAGCACTGCAAAATAGTCACTTTACATCACAGCCTTAAAACTACACTCCCCATGCTTTATAGTACATTATACAGATGTGCTTCCTACGGGATAGGGCACCAAACCAAACAGCTGTTAGCCATTTCAAAAGGTTGCCTGGGCAACGCTGCAATGGAAAATTCTTGGGAATTCCATGTGGCAAAAGTATTGTAGGGAAGTCACAAGGAAACCAGGGTTGCTTTGATACTACCAAATTTTATTTACACAGACATGGCAGGGGGGGACATGATTTTTTTTTTTAAAACATGGGAAACTTAAACTAAAGTACTAAAGCAACACTCAAAGGACACACATAAACAAGGGGTCCACAACATATCAATGTAGTAGTAGGGGGAGATTTTTGGGAAACTCTGTGCCACTCTAAACTCCTCTCTCTGGTTTCTTTACCAACGTCTGAGTGGGGACATTCAACATCTCTTCCCCAAAGAAAGAGGCCTACCTAAATATAGCCTGGGTTGAGAAGGGGTAAAGGGAAATGGATGAGGAAGAGAAAGAGGGAAAATGAGTGAGAGAAAGCTGAAAAAAATTGAGACAAAGGCAAAAGAAAACCTGTGTGAAAAGGTGAAAAAGTGAGAGTAGAGAGCACGGGCACAAATCTTGCAAGCTTGCAAGTGTGTGTGTGTGTGTGTGTGTGTGTGTGTGTGTGTGTGTGTGTGTGTGTGTGACAGATATAGCCCACCAGCTGCTTGACTCAAGGCAGTAGCATGCCTCCTAAAATATACCTGCAGGCACCAACTCTCTCGTGGCTGAGGTGCAAATCACAGCCAAGAAAACCCTATACGAGCATGAGCAGTTCAATCTGATCGTTACATTTGATTCATCAACTTCAAACCTCCTCCTAATATCAGAGTCAGAAATCCAAGTTTCGATTTGACACTGGAGTCAAAGGTAAAGGAAAATTGAATTTATCAAGTGAGACATTTCAAATCTCTTCACCTCTCCCAAAGCAGGAAACAAGATCAAGTCTCTGTGATTCAATCAAGACACAAGGCCTGAAGCTCAATTTGTAAAAAAAAAAAAAAAAAAGAGAATAAAAGACCAACATGCTGGACACTGTGGCTGTAGCCAGTATGATTTTCCAGGGTTATAGGCACATTCATTTCTTCGAGCACCACAATGCATTAGCGAGTTTCCTTTGCTGCGAGCCAAGTTTTAAATTAAGAGTATTTGTCTCTTCACAGCATTGCAGATTAAAGTCATGATTATCTTTTTCACCCCCATTATTTCTATAAAGGTTTTACTGTTGCAACATATCACATTTAATGACTGGGCTGTTCAGTAGCAGTGCATCTAAGCATCTGGGTTCCAGAGGAAGTTAAGCCATGAAATAAGATACATATGGGCGGCCTCAAGTGGGAACTGAGACATATTTATTACAGGCCACCGTCAGCGTGAGGGCTACTGGGATGTAACAAGTGTCAAGACTGAGACGAAGACATCATTTCAGACAAAAGTAAGGCAGAAAATTAAACTACCATCAAGGAAATAATACCCGATTCATAAAATTCTCAAAGAAAGCTTTGAGAACACGCTGTACAAATCTCTGTATGGAGATTTTTTCAGGAGCTTAAAGACAGAGGGTGAATACAAGTATATTTAGACAGACAGTATGAAAATAATGTGTTTTTTTAACATGAAAGCATGTAAACATGCTCTAGCAGAAACCCAAAATACAAGTATGAACCTGAAAATAAGCATGATATAGGACCTTTAAGAAATAAAACAAAAAAGTAATTGACCTTTGGACTTTGTTTAAATTTCATACCTCAAGAAACAAATATCTTTACACTCTCCCTGCTCAAAACTGCCCATGCTGCTCTCTGTTCAGATAGAGTGCCTCCTCACATTATGCCCACTGATCGCCAGAGACGAGGAGAACACGAGAAGCATGGTTCTTTAGCTGGTTGAGCATGAAATCTAGTTAGCCTTTGAGAAAAAAAAAAGTCAGTGTGGGAGAAATGGAGCAGAGGGCGACAAAAACTGTGAAAAAAGGGAGGATGAAGACAAAGTATATCCATCAGTGACCAAGGCCAACGCCAGAAAGAAGCATATGATGAAGTCTTGGATTAGATGGTTGAATTTAGGACAATGCGTTGGCACATGGGCTGACACAAAGATTTGGAAATGTCTTCTTCTTTTGGCTTTGAGGGTGGTAAAAGTAAACAGTGCGCATGCAGAATTGATACAGCAAAATGTCCATATACAACAGACATATAGGGTCAAAAAGGCCAAGTCGTCTGGATTTCCTTATCGTCTCCTTTCCTCTCCGCCTATTATCTTTTCTTTTTATCTCTCCTGATCTCACTCTGTTCGAGCTGGCACCGAGATCTCTGTGGCGCAAGTCTATGACATCAGACTTTGCATTTCAGATTCGATGATGTTTATAATCTGCCTTCGGGCAAAGAAGAGGGAGAAAGAGAGATACATAGCGAGCCGGATGTAAAAGAAGATGGACAGGGGATGAAGAGGACAGAGAGGGAGGGCGATGAGGAAGATAGTGAGAAGGGATGGAGGGAGGGCTGAAAAATAGAGGGGGGGGGGGGTCTGAAGCAGACAGATGCTGGCACGTGAGGTTAGAGTTGGAGCCCAGAGATACAGTCACATTTCCAGACAGGGAGGTGGGAAAGAGAGAAAGAACACAGGAACGCCATTATACACATACTGTCAGGTTTTAGTCGCAATACACTGAGCTACTTAAGACCTTGCTTATCCACATTTCTGAATTTCCTGGAGGAGAACAAAATGGGTCGGTCTCTCCATCCTTGCCCTTTCTAGTGGCTCTGCTTCTCTCTGGGACTTTCACCTTGAGGAGTCAACGTGAAGCTTGTCACTCAAAATCACCATCACCACAAGAGTACACCAAGTGAACCATAGGGACACAGTGAGAACGGGAGGATTTTTTTTTTTCAGAATTTTTTTTTTGGGTTGAACCTTTCCTCCACAGCAATAAATATTCATAATAACTGATGGGCCAAGAAGCAGATGTCAAAATACACACTCTGCAAGATGACAGGGTTTTCAAGTCTGATCCTGGCATCATCTTTTCTTCCTAATGAAGTTTTCCTAATTCAAACGAAAAAAGCTCCTGCCAATCTTGTTTTGAATTTTAATATTGTTTTTCCTGCACGGATTGCCAGTTCCATTTAGAGAAGTCGACTGTGTCAGTGAAAGTGGGTCTGCAGCTCACCAAGCCTGTGTGAATATCATGTACGCATCCCACAGATCAATCCACTTAGTGCCCATGAAATATAGGGAGTGGGCAGGCCGCTCTGCTAGTCTGACATCATTGTTCTCGCCCATTAGGCTGAGTGCCATCATGGCTCATAATAACCTCTCTAAAGGGACTGTACTGGGGCTGCATTCCAAACCAAACACTGTAGTCCAGCCTCCATAAGAAGAGCAATCTTGAATATCTTAAACCTGTTGATTAAGTGTGAGGTGCAGCGTGGTATCTGAAACCGGCTCACATACACCTACATGTTTGTTTAATTTAGGAACTGTGGACATATCATCTGTTAGATATATTCCTGTTGCACTTTATAAATATAGAGAGAGAGGTTAGGAATCAGATTTAGTCGGAGAGAGTGATACTTGAACTAGAGAGATTAGTGTTTTCAGCTCATAACAGAGGCAAAAATAAAGGGGAAATAAATAATTCAGCAAAGCTGAGCAACTAGCCTGCATGTTGGACAGTATATACTGTACGTCCATAGGGAGGTGGAATAAAAATTATTCGTGTCCAAGTTGTATAGTCAGTGCACACAGATTAATGTAAATAGGTGCACAATTACCAAGAAAACAGAAGGTTTGTTCTGCATGGGAATCTTTTAAAAACACTCATTTCTCAAGTGACGTCTAGCCACAAGTGTCATGAGTTACCTGCATGGTCCACAAAATAAATAAATAATAAATAATACCAGTTTAAGCCCAGTATTTTTTTTTAATTTAAGGACAGATTATTTTCAAGATTGTTAATCCTCCCAATTATCTCATTAGTCAATGAATCAATTGGTCTATAAAATATCAGAAAATAATGAAAATGTCCCCAGAGTCTAAGGAGACCTTGTCATATTGCTAGTTTTGTCTGACTGACAGTCAAAAACATCATCATATCATTGAAGACAAATAAAAATACCAGATATTTACATTTCAAATTTCATTAGCTTTAACCAGTCAATGTTCTAGCATTTTTTTATTTATTTTTTATTATTTTTGTTTTTCATTTTTGCATAAAAGAAACAATGACACAGACCATCAATTGTCCTGTTCTGTAAAATGCATCACAACTATCCACACAAGCCTTCTCACACCCCTCAGACAAACTAAGGTCTTATACAGTATGTATCCGTGTATGGAGATGCTACAGGAAAAGTTTGGGAATCCCTGAGCCACATTCAGGCCTCAGGTATATACCTTCCTGAGGTGATTCTGTTGACAGCATGACACATGTCACGCTGCTGCCTACACGCCGGCAAACGAACGACCAGCAGCAGTAAATATCACGTTTCACAGGGCAAAGTTGTGTCCGGAGCAATGTGCAATCATCATCACTTGGCAAGACGGTACGCGCTTTTCTGCTGAGGAGCTTCAAGGATAGTGTTACACCAACTGCGAGGTATTTTTAATATCACTTTTACAGCAGAAACGTCTAAAAATAAGTATTATATGTGAAAAAGGAAACTGCACACTGTAAAACACTGTAATTTCTGCCACACAGCGCATTATCCAAGACTTTTTCCAACAGGCTGCTGTACTCACATCTGCTCTGTTGGGAATTGTCCGGTCGACACAGACGATATGGTTGACAGGAGTAAAAGTAAACAGACGGAGTAATCCATAGCTTTGTTTACTTCCCCGCCACCAGGATCCAGCAGATGCACAATAATAATAATACTAATAATACAAAAAGGTTTCCCAAATCCACAGCGCCGTTCGTACTTCTCAGCCAAACGCCTCACACCGCCATCGGTGCGCGTTTGGGAACAAATCTCATCTGGTTCAGTATCTGTGTCCCCCCCACCGGTGGAGCTGAGGAGTGTGTTTTCTTTTTCTTTTTTTTTGTCCGTGTGTGTATGTGACTGTTAAGTGAGTGTCTTAAACTGTGATAGGCTATTAGAGCGGAGCTACGGCGTGTGTCAAACAAGAAATGGAGAAAAGGGGGAGGGCATCTTCAGCTTGGCCGGCAGAGCGGTGCCTCTCTCCGCGCACTGCAAAAAAAACACACCAGCCCCCGTTTTTTTTTTAGCAGTTAGGTTCACACGTGGGGAAGTGTGTTAAAGTGGGGGAAATCATTTTAGTCTCCCGTGCATTTCAATAATCCTTTCGTGTGTCCTTTTGTGAACGGCGCCGGGGAGGTCTGTCGTTGTGTATTCTGCTTTGTTTCGGCAAAGATTTAAAGCAATCATTCTGTGAAAATCTGACAGAGGTGGAGAAAAAAATATAAATGATTTAATTATATGGTTGTCACTTTTTAAAAGGAACATATACACGACACTAGATGGCCTAATACGGACACCTTAAGTGAAGTGTGGTTTATGCTTAATGACATTTCTTACAGTGTGTGTGTGTGTGTGTGTGTGTGTGTGTGTGTTTTGTGTTTGTTTCTGACTGTTCACCGGGCTCTCTCGTCTTATCAAGCACAAACACCGCTCAACACCTCGCAGCCACCTTCCTGTCCACTGCCACACTTGAGATTAATGGGCGGGTCTACTTTTATCAACTTTATATGACCTCCAGTCTACGAGCACAACAGGGCAACTAATTGAAGAACACATGCATGTGTAAGGTTTTGTTTCCTTAAAGGGATTGTTCCTCATCTCATCTTCATCCGCTTATCCGGGGTCGGGTCACGGTGGCAGCAGCTTTAGCAGGGGACCCCAAACTTCCCTTTCCCGGGCCACATTAACCAGCTCTAACAGGGGGATCCCGAGGCGTTCCAAGGCCAGTGTGGAGATATAATCTCTCCACCTAGTCCTGGGTCTTCCCCGGGGCCTCCTCCCAGCTGGATGTGCCTGGAACACCTCCCCAGGGAGGCGCCCAGGGGGCATCCTTACGAGATGCCCGAGCCACCTCAACTGGTTCCTTTCAACGCAAAGGAGCAGCGGCTCTACTCCGAGTTCCTTACGGATGGCTGAACTTCTCACCCTATCTCGGTCATGACCCAGCTTTCATGACCATAGGTGAGGGTAGGAACCAAGATTGACCGGTAGATCGAGAGCTTTGCCTTCCGGCTCAGCTATCTTTTCGTCACAACGGTGCGGTGCACGTCATAAGGGATTGTTCAATTTTTTTTTGACTACAGCAGGCATGGAAGTTAAGAAATGCTCTGTTGCCCCATGACATGCACAGGTTTGTCACAACTCCCGTGAAAAGACTAGTTTTATTATCTGAATTGGATCCATTTAGTCCCATAACATTTCAATTCTCCATCCAAGTTAGCCAGAGCACTAAACTGTTGCTAATCTCTAGTGCGCCTGCTCTTTGGGCCACACAGTGTGGAAGCAGTGCCGATCATCTGGGCAGTTGAACATTTTGACTTCATGCAGGAATGAACGGGGCCACGCCTGAAACATTGTATCCATTTCTCTTTAAACATCAATGGCTAAACATATTTTAGCCACATATTCAAAGTCCCACCCAAAAGAAGGGGAACTGAAGCTGCTATGCTCTCGTCAAAGCCACAAGAAACAGCAATTTTACCTTGCAGAACACTGGGTTAAACTACCCCTGCCTAGATTGGTTAGTCTGGTTGTTTGTTAGTTTTGTTAGTCCCTAACTCACTTTTTTTGTCAAAGGAATATTGTGGCTCAGATGAAAGCATTGGACAGCTTCAGTTCCCCCTGTGTAAACTTAAAAGGGGCTGTCTGATGGCAAAGTAAAGCTGTTAAAAATTTCTAAATATAATGTAGACTTAAGCTGATATTTTTATAGGTGTGCTTTTTTAGGTTATTTAAATATGTTTAGCTGCTGCCCCCATTTCAAAGCAATTCACTGCTGAGCTTTTGTGCTGGACTCTTGGCCGGCTTCTTCAAACTAGGGGCACAACTGTCACACCAACTACCATCTACAATAGGTAACACAATGGCTATGGATAAATACCACATACAACCCCAATTTTTTTTAATCACTTTTTTGTACAAGGAAGCATAAATGTGCCTCCATTCTCCAAATTAAACCAGCTAAAGCTAGCATTTGAAGGGCTTTGTTTGGTCTCGTCTGCATCCTCTGCAACAAGGACACACCATGAACCAGCCGGGATTTTTGTCCAAATATGGACAACTTTGCTTGCGACCAGCAACACACAAAGTGTTTTCAGGCCCTCAACTTGACTGCTATATCCATTATCCGATTCAGCCAAACATCACAAGAAAAACTCAAAGTTCCCATCTAATAAAGGTTCTCTGTTTTATTATGTATATCATTATAAGCCTTCATTTCATTTGGAACAGTGGGGTACATCCACTTATGCAGAGATGTGGTAATACATGCGACTTGCTCCAAGGGCTGCGGCAAATTTAATATGAAGTGACATTTTGCTGGGACAATCACCAAACAAAATACCAGAAGAATATACTGTACTCTACTGTGTCTAATGAGTTTTCTCTCCAAAGCCTCTTGTTAGATACAAAACTAATCACCAACTAATTTCCTCAGAGGTGCTAACTTATTATAAAACCCCAAAGTTAATATTCCTAAATTTATTTTTTGTTATTTTGGATGTGCACCCATATGAGTTTACACCAACAAGGGCCAAGCAGACAAACAAGGCAAAGTGTTGCTTACCTGCTATTATATGAGTCACACAAATAGATCTACAGTGCAAATAGCTGCCCATGTCCTCCCACTCAGGTTTCCCTAGAAGTCATAAACTCTGCTCCTCCGGGATCTTTTGCCACGCAGGTCTCAGAGGTAGAGAGGAGTGTTTACAAAGAAACAGTGAAGAGGCAGGGCAGGTTAAGAGAAAGTGTCAGCCTGACAGAAAGAGGAGAAATGGTTTGGAAATGTATTTTATATAGATTTATGAGAACACACAGCTTTTAGTGAGGAATTTATCAGTGAATAAATAACGAGATGCCACAGGCCTGTTTTGAATTATGACTTCTAAAGACATTAATATGGAAGAAATGCAAAAGGCACCATGTGTTGCTGCTACAAAATCCAACATGAATCCATCATGCTGCTTCTGTTTCTGAACCAGGCAAGCAAATGCAACACTCTCTGAAATGGGATTAAATAGGATTTTCACAGGGATTAGTTTGTTCTACAAAAGCAGTAAATTCAGTTTGACTAAATACATCCCATTCCCATGATCACATAACTGACACCCAGTGTGGTTCTCTCTATTGTTTACCCTTAAAGCTGCTATAATCAATATTTGTATGTCAAGAATAGATCCAACCACCATGTGTAATGTTACAGGTGTCACTAGTAGTGACCAACCAAGCCCCCACCCCTGCAATTTCCTGGTTGATCCAATACGGAAGTGCCAAAGAGTGCAGTTTGCCGAGCGGCCACCAGGAGCTGATTTCATGCTAGAGCAGTTTCTCATTGACCCCCATGTTAAACAGGACATTTTTCACAGCATAATTAAACCTATTTACTTAAGACCTGTTACAAAAAAAAACATTCTAGTCTGTATGTTTAGGTCATATCTCTATGACAACAATGAGGGGGGTGAATTTTTTTGTACCGGACTATTTTTAATTTAGTGGAGGTTAAAGTTTAAGAATAATTAGGGGTGCTGCCTCTTGAGTGACAGCTAGATGTTAGCCTTCATTTGCCTCGGAGGTATACATCAGCCAGATGGACGTATCTCCCTCCCCCGAATGTCAGATCAATGCCCCTTTTTGGTAAGACGAAATGAGACAGAGTCAAAATCTGACAAGATTGTGACTCCCGTAGGCGAGTATGATTGGATCAGTTTGAGAGAACGGACCCTGACGGGAGCGGAACAGGAGACTAGGTCCATATTTTTATACAGTCTATGGAAAATACATGACGTAGAATGTGAGCTAGAGGTCGCCACCGCTATGAAATATGGGTTGACCTATTGGGTCATTTTTTTTTGGGGGGGGTCACAAAAATACTGATAAACCCTCCACAAGTAACCTCCACCACCAAACAGTAGACAGACAAAGCTAGCAGGCATCTGATGATAGAGAAGCTTAAATTAGCCACAGAAAAACAAATATTTTCTTCACGAGTTGGTGGAGAACAAAACCGAGCTAAAAGGAGAGTAAGTAATGGACCCACATTCCCCAGGTGGTGGTCTGTTTTCACAGGAAAAGCACATGTGAAATTAATGTAAAGCCTGACAAGTACAATACCAGGACATTGAAATTACCTCACCTACATATTATTTCAACATGGATAATGAATTACAACCAATTCTGACCTTTGACTTCGATGCTAGAGGCTTTTTTTTATTTTTGTGTTATCAGTCTACACAGTGTTTAAATGCACGTGCACAATGGTTATAAATGGTCTGTGATATATGTCCCCAGGCGTGTAAGTATGGACGGGCATTGATTCTGAAATGATGCAAAAGTGCTTGTGAGAACTGAGGTTGTTCTCATTTTGTCAGAAAATTAAAAGAAAAAGAGTTAAGAGTTTAAAAAAAATGGCCCAAATTGGACACAGACACAAAAACATTTTTTATTTTGCTGTCCATTTTTTAGATTGGACTTTCTGTAAAGGTTGTGGGGTGTTCAGTCATGCAGGTCGCAGTGCTCTTTTATTTGAACCTGTGGACCACAAAGGTGCTGTTTGCTTCAGGTTATGTTTCCACAAAAGAGCAGCAAAAGAGGTCGAATCAAGAGTGCAAGTGTGCCTGTAATAGAAAGTGACAGAGGGGTCGATGTAAAGGCTGTGCTTCTGAGTGAATTAGGAATGTGTGTGTGCCAGTGTATGCCCGGCAGGCAGCAGGTGTGGCCTCTATCACCAGCTCCCAACCCCACCCACCTGTCCAGGGAATTGCCCGGCTGTCGTTGCCTGGCAACCCCTTCGCTGTCTCCACGCTGACTCCTCACGACCGAGCCACAAGGCTGTTGTTTTCCCCAACCAGAGAGCGCACATCGTTGTGTAAGTGTTCACAATGGGAGCAGCACAGAGAGGGCAAAACAGGAGAGACAGATACTCTCAGTATAATGAAGAAGAAGGGAGCTATTCTCAGAAAGCTGCTGGGAAAATTAAGATGAGCTTACAAGTGAGCATTTTCATTTATACACACACACACAGAGACACACACACACACACAGACACACACACACACACACACACCTTTTCATTTACACCACATGACCGTCTTAAGTGTTGGTTGCCCTTTAAGAAACAATAAACCATCTCTTTTGGTTTTAACTTTGCCTGTTAAGCTTTTAATAATCAGTTTCAACCAGCTCTGCTTGAGTCTCATTTTTAAAACAAGAGCAGAGATGAGGAAGTGTTGCTTAGTCATAAGGGTTAATTAAAAAAATGATATCTAAAATGCACCTATAGAGAAGACTGTGAAGAAGAGTGTTGTCTTTTGGCCAGTTCCTACATTTGTGAAAATCTTATGCTTTAAAGTTATTTTTCTTAATGCTGACATCTGTGGAAAAATGCAGGTTGTAAGCATTCAGAGAGCAGCACAAACCACAACATGATACAATATGATGAAGCATCTGTCAAATCTGACTCCTGTCTGAAGAGTTTAAATGTCGCTGTCACATCCTCTCATATTTTTTCACTATCTTGCAAGACAAACAAATTGATACAGCTGAGCCTTCACTAAATAGGAAAATTCAAGAAACTAAAGTTAGGCAAAAACCTTGCATTACTACTACTGCCGCCCCTCCTCTGCAGCCTCAGGCTGCCAAGAACAATTCATTTCTGAATTCTGTGTAACCCTGGCAACAAATTATATACAAGTTTACATCCAATAACGATGACCTGGACAAATGAGAACATTCACAGGCTTATCAAAGTTTAAAATGTAATCGTCATCTTCCAAACCAAGCATCTGACTGGCAAAAATGATCGGACAAGTTTTACCTTCACATAAGCTGAGCCCAGTGTATTCTTTATTGTCAGATCCAGCTGTCATGAGGAAGGACAGAACATGATGGAAGATGAAAAAAAACTAACACTAAAAGGAGATTTGGATATGATTTAGGTGGAAACAATTTAGCTGAAGTTTAGTGTCCTTTGTGTTTTATTTCATAGGTAGCCACAACGTTAAGAGTTCGATGAGAAGATCAATATCCTTCTCTAAAACTGTTAGCTTAGCATAAAACTGAAGAAGCCAACTCTGTCAGACAGTAACAAAATCCACCTACAAACACCTCAAAATCTAAAAAATGAACACCTTATATCTTTTTTTTTTAATTGGTGCAAAAGTGTAAAAACAACAACACTTTAATTTGGGTGGAACCAGGCTAGGTGTTTCCCTTTTCTATACAGTCTATGGTGTTCCCCCGTTTCCAGTCTTAAAGCTAAGCTAGCTGACTACAACCCAATATACTGTAGGTATCAGTCTGCAAAGTATAAAGCTAAAGTCAGCAGCCAGTTAGCTTAGTACAGCTTAGTATAAAAAACAGCATGATAATGAAATTATTGAGTTTTAGTGATGCTGGTAGAGGGAATTAGTTTTTATAACCAGGTACAAGTTATTCACTTATTCAATATTCATGTGTGTACGATGAAGATGAAGCAACCCCATCAGTTGGTTAGTGTAACTTAGCACAAAAACAAATTAGTATAAATACCTTTTAAATAGTCCGGCACAGAACACCTGTAAAACACGCTGGCTCACTGTTTCCCCTTGTTTCCAGCCATGCTGAACTAATCTAACCGGCTACTAGCAATTGCTTATATGTACCTACAGACATGAGACTAGTATCTTCTCATCTAATTCTTAGCAAGAAATAAAACTAAATTATTTCCTTAACATCAATCTATTTCTAAGACAAGTGAGGCTACATATTTTTACATTCTTTATGTCAGTGTTATTGCAAATTCTTCGTCACAGTTGGTTGTCTTTGACTGTCAGTTATAACATGAAGTTTTTGTAGGTCACCGCACAAAACAAACATCTGTTTCCTAGCACCGCAGTCTCCTCCTTGGTGACAGTCGGCATGGTTGTGCCTTGTTGACTTGGTGAAAGAGATGTGATGGCGAATGTGTGTGATACGATGTCTCACTCGGGACAGGGGCAGCCTCAGTCCCCTCTGTGCACTGACTGATCACATTACTATTAGCGAAAGCTATTCTGTCAGCAGGAGAAGTTATGGCCCAGTGAATGGTGGCCTCAGGATGAAACAGGAATCCAGTGACAGGAAGTAGGCTTCAGGGGGGGATCCAAGGTGATTGGACATGAAGGGTCTTAGCTGTCCTGTTCAATTCTTTTTTTAACTTATACAATCTTGTTTCTTTCCTCAAAAATTAACTTCATGCCTTTGTACTAATCAGTGCTGTCATTAGATACAGTAATTCTCAATGGAGTGAACGACGCCAAGACACAAAATATGGCCTTTGCTTTTCCGGGTGGATCTGATGAATGTTTTATCCTACTATTAATGTTACCAGATGTACTTTCAGCCTTAAAATGTATTCACTCTACCCAAACTTCATGATTTACAGCCTTATCTTTTGACATTTGTCAGGCCGTCCTGCATTCACATTTATGTTCCCAGACTATGGCTTCATCTAATATCAAGACACTAACATTAGTCACTTGTGACAGCACGTCCCCGTTTGTGTATCATCGTCCATTTTGGAGTAACAGAACAAATTTAGCCCAATGACAAAGACATCTGCTTTGACAATGCAAACATTGATGTCAGGTATAATGTTTAACATGTTCATCATCTCATTTTAGCGTGTTAGCATGCTAACATTTGCTGATTAGCACTAAACGCAACCAACATTGCCATCATTGACGACTCTTCTTTGGAGATCAAGCCATATAAGATGGGTGTTTGAACCCTGTCTGACCTTGCATAAGCTGAGGCATCCGGCGACACTGACTGATGTGGCCTCGCCAGATTTCTGTCGTTTTGATCAGCCTCACTGCTCAGTGAATCACAGACGCAGGATGTTTCCAGGACCCTGTCTGATGCAGTCCATATCTTTGAAGGCAAAAGAGGGGAACAAACACATCTTTAGAAGCGAAGGATCTGAGGGATCCATCTGAAAGCGGGAGGGAGAGAACAGGAGGGGGAGTTATTGAGAAGAGGGATGGAGAGGGTGAATATGAAAGACAACACAGGGAACATAAAACGAGAGTGGGAGAAAGGATATAAAGCAGACAACAGAGCAGGATCTGGCAGGGAGAGCCTGGCATCCTTTGATCAAATTCGGAACATTTTTCGGCAAGACACACATGAGAAGTACCAAGCCATGTCCTTCAACACTTTACATCTTTCTCTCACAAACACTTATGAAAAGAAATGATTGCGAGTTAAGGTCTTCACACACGGAGTCCATATTTTTTATCTGAAAATGTTGCACGCTATCACAGCCGTTTATGATGCCTGCAACAGGGGTCCATGTGAAGATTATAATTACACCACATCATCAACCATGATGAAGAGTCCCAATTTTAGTCATGATAAGGCCCCACCCAACAGATAAGGGTCTGACCACCCTTTAAAAGCAGGCAAAGTGAGTTACACAAAGCATGACTTAATTTTGAAATGGTGAAAGTGGATCTGTACAGATTACTACAAATTTGTTCTTATAAAACTTTTCCTTACGATCGGGGAGTCGACCCAAAACTGCATATTTTGCCTTTAGAGTAAAAATCTTTTCAATGTTTGGATGAAAAGGTTTCCTGAGGTGTGAGATGGTGTGTTGTATCAAATCTTTCCAACTCATTTTTATTTGGTAACAGACTCAGCAGTCAGAAGCAGGTGGTTTGTGGTTGCAGCTGCAGTGTCACCTCCCTGCAGGTGCGTACACACACACACACACACACACACACACACACACACACACACACACACACACACACACACACACACACCCACACACGTACACACGTACACACACACACACACACACACACACACACACACACACACACACACACACACACACACACACACACACACACAAACACACACACACACACACACACAGACCTTGTCTCAGAAAGAGTCCATTGGGAGACAAAATGGGTCTATCACTCCCCCTGCAGGAAGACTTGTAAACAGCTGACACTCATATTACAACTTTAAACTGTGTACAAAAACTGTATGTATAATTGGTGCACCTGCACAATACGTGAAATATTTTACAATACAATCAAATCAATACAGAATATACTGTATGTACGTATGTAAAATGCACAATGTTTTTAAACGTTGACAATGTGATGTGAAATATTATAACAAAAAAGCACAGAAGGAATTAAAGAAGAATGAGCAAATTAATCCATAATAAACCTTTTATGTACCATTATCCTGGATAAACCTATCCTTTCAATTACATAACATTAACAGAGGATAATATACAAATACTCTCAGTGCACTAGAACATTTTTTCCAGTGTGCCAATCTAAAAATGTTGCTGGTAACATTTGTACAAATTATAGAAGAGTAAGCCAGCAGATCATCATCAGGCACAAAAACAACCCAAAAATAGTTAGTAACTAAAGCACAGGACAAACTCTGGAAGTAAACAACACATGTCCAGTCCTTTAAGCTATTGGCTTCAACTCTAAGTAACAATTAATTCCTTTTCATCAGCGTCACTGTATTTCATCAGCGTTCATCAGCTGCTGGTGCACTCTGGCTACAGGCACATTCTTGTAAGTTTTTCTGTCTTCACACAATTGTAAACTTGCCATGGCTGGATTTCTGATAAATCCCTGATCCCACTGCAAACCAGCACTCCACAACCCCTGTGACAATTGTTCAAAGTCTTCTCCATCCAATGGAAGCTGTTTATCAAAGTTTCAACAGGGGACATGACAGTACTCAGCTGCTCATTACTACAAACTTCGAAATGTCTGTTCCTACCAACCCAGAGAACACGGCTCAATACTGCCATGTTAGGACTGCCAAGGTAGAGGACCAATGTCACTCATGATTTATGCGACCACTTAAGAAGTACACACAGGAAGGGAGATATACTCTATCTGATTGTTTCTGTGACGTGCCAGAGCAACAAAAGGGACGTCTTTTGCTTGTTGCACATGAGTGAAAAGCATATGATCTTATATCTTTGGAAACCTGTGTTTTTTGTCTTTTTTACATAGCTAAAGCAGGAAATGAAATAGTAGAAATAAGTAGAAATTGTTGGGGGCAGCCGGTGGCTGAGTGGTTAGAGCAGTCGCCCCATGTAAAGAGTAAGTGAAAACACTTAGGTTGATGCACCACAGCTGTGTTTGTTCAAAATAACAGATCATGGTGCCATCTTGTGGCTATTTTTTGTTAATTCACATAATTGGTATCATGTCCAACCAGCTATAAAATGTCTTCGGCAATTTAATAAAGTAAAGGTAACTGATAATAACTCCCCGTTTTTCAAAATAAAAACATTTGGATCAATAATACAATACACAACATTATATTTTTACTGATATTTAATATTTAGACATGGGGCAACAGCCATTTTTACAGCACAATTTGCATAATTTATCAATACCTCCTGTATACAATCACAAAACCATGACAGTTGATTTTTTTCTGTTTACTTACAAGTGAAAAACCAGACAGGTTTTACAAGCATTATCTTTGTACAGTCAGCATACATCATCAATAATTCAATAGTTTTATTCATAATTTCCCCCTCTATTATATTTTTGTTCTACATCTTTCTCTACCTCATCTGTTTTTTTTTCTTTAATAATATCTGGACACAAAAATAGTATGAACCACCAACGAAACATGCAACATCCAGTGTGAGCACATTTAAATTCTCCTGCAACTGCTTAAGATAGACTTCTGTGTAGTTAGACTCTGGTAAACCTTTAGTGTTTGGTGTAAAGGGTCGGGTAAACTGGGTCCCTTTGGGCGGACGTAAGGTTGTTTCTTCGTCTACCCACTGTACATTGTTCAAGAGAAAAACAACTTGCTTTACTTCTATGATCACACACCTTTTTTTGTCTGCTAAAAGACCTATTGCTCCCCAAACCCCCGTATAAAAAAGCTATGTATTTACAAGGTTGGAAATAGAGCGATACAATGTGTGTGTGTGTGTGTGTCTGTGTCTGTGTCTGTGTGTGTGAGTGTATAATTCTTTGTGTGTTACGAGAGATTTTAGAGTCGATATTTTTAGACAGACAACACTTAAAAGAAGAGATGTGCATTAGAGCCAGTGGCATGCATGGACTTGGTATGAAGATGCTACACACAAGCACATGGGTATGAAAATAAGAAAAACTAAAAAACACACACTGACCGTAAAACTACTATCCTTTCAGGTATAACATCCATTGATTACAAGGTTATCTCTTTTGGTAATTTCTCATACACATACTGGAAAATGAAACAATTCAAAGGGGGAGTGCATAAAAAGAAATGTTATTTTTCGTATCTTGATTCATAATGAAAATAGTGAAATTTGGTATTTGTGCATGTTCATTTCGTATGTGAGTGTGTATTTGTGCACAAGGACAAGAAAGTTGGTTCTCGGATTTCCAGGCCCTCTAAACCTTGTAAACAAGCGTTGCACTGTGTATAAAAAACAAAATGTCTCCTCTTTTTTTATGTACACCTGATATGTACTGTAAACAAATATAATACAACATATGAAATATTTTCACAGGCTATTAATAAAGATTCACATGGCAATACAAAAATAAATAGATAAATAAAAATCATATTAAAGCAATGATCCTTGGTGACAACACTGCAGTGCAAAAGAAAAATCTGTATAAACGTTTCCACTCCCTTCACAAGCAAGTCAAGTAGCAGTTACCTCCTCTATACATTAGATGTATGTATGGAAGACATAAACTGCCATCATTGCAGAAATGTTTTTAATGCCATTATCTCAAGATATAGAATAAGAGGACACTATCATTTATTTTCTAGTGATAACAAGTTAACCTCATTATCTCAAGAAAACAAATCATTTTTCTCGAGATAACAGCATTGATAAAAAATAATTGCAAGCATGGCCGTTCTCAGCTTCCGTACAGTTGGACTGACAATGCTGAATGAACCAGCTGCCCTGCCGCTTGACCCCCATACAAGCACACACTAACACATAAGGACATTTTTCAAGACATGATGGACAGAGTAGACTTTTAAAGACACAACATTGACATTTTGAAGTGTAAGTGGCAATATCAAGACAACACATACATGTCATAAAAGCTGGGACAAAACATCAACATGCTACTATAATAGCATTGTTAGAATGGTAATAGTGCTTTTTCATGGACGGTGGTTTCCAGCACAAATGTTCAATACAATATCTCATGATATTGTCATCGCTTTACGTTACCTCTCTACTTCCTCCCCTTGGAAAGAAAAAAAAATCTCTGGCAGGGTGACGGTCAGTTTTACATTCTAGGCAGAAAAAAAGTGCAAAATACCACAAAAGCGTGCATGAGTTGACTGCTTCTACAAACCAGAGCGGGACTGATTTAAGAATCGTGATGTGCCTGGATCTCACAAAGAAAAACAAGAAATACTTAAATCTCATATGGTAAATGTGACATTCCTGACATTCTAAGGGGCATCATGGGTAAATAAAATTTCTATGTCACAATCATCAAGACTCGATTGTCTGTGATAAAGATATCTATATATCTATATATATCTATATATATCTATATATATGTTATAGTCCATTTCCAGCTATGACACTTCACTATATACAGAGTGAACCTTAGAGGTGATTTTTTTGTGCAGAACATGTGGCACTGCATACCAGATAGACTCATGCGCACAATATATAGTGTCCAATTTGATATATATATATATCAATATTGATTATTATTAAACAATAATCATCATCTGATAGAACTGAGTGAACATTTAAGGAGAGAAAAGATGGGGTCAAAGTGAACAAGGAGATGTTTTTGTCAATAAATTCATGCTTGCTGAGATTTATTTTTTCTCTTGAACTGGAATGCTAGGTAGTGTGCTATAAAATATACTTTGCTTCCTTCCCAGGATAGATTTCTAAGTACTTAAATAATCGAGGAGAAGGCAAATGATAGAACTCTACACTAATATCATAATACAAAAATAAATACGAGGTCTCCGTAGCGGAGTCTTCAATATTTCATTCCCAAAATGCTTTGTAAATCAATAAAACTCTGTGCTCATAATAAAGCAATGAGGAAAATCTTTCATGGATAAAACATCTAAATAAATAAACTAAAATCCACAAGTGTGTCCATTCCCTGTAGAATTAAAATTTCTCTTCTGCATGAATGAGTGTGCAAAGTTGTCTTAAATATGCGTGCATGTGTGTGTGTGTGTGTGTGTGTGTGTGTTGTGAATTAAAGTGTGTAATACCTGGTTGATTCCGTGCTTAACCTCTGAACTCAGCACTTGTGTTCTCCTCATCCGCGGCAACACTACTGCACACTGTACGTCCTGTAAACCTATGTTCATTTCCTGTAAACACATAACTACTTCCTTCCAACTTCCTGCACGACAGAAACCATCATTCAGAACTGCCCTTACGAACCGAAACATCTTCAAAAAACTCTGAGCCCTGAAACGAAGACTGAAGAAAGAGATATTTTGCCCCCTCTCGTACCCAAACCACCCTCTCCCCCACCTAACAAGAGTGGATGAGTGTTACACAAGTTGAACTTAAGCGTCCCCAGATGTCAGAAACCTCTCAGGCTCTTTTTTTTAGATCGGTCTCCTTCTATGAGTGGATCTGGGCGGTGCTGGCGAGCAGCTTGTGCCAGCTCACCACTCGCTTGCGTAGGTCGACTTTGTCGAGCCACACATAGGCCTCCCCAATCAGGGTCTTCTTTAAAAACTTGCCACCGTTGGACACCAGGAACAGCTGGTGTGAGAAGAACAGAAAGCAGTGTGTCATTTAGTTGTTAAGTAAAATATGTGGTTAAGAAATCCTCCTGTTGTGTGTGTTTGGGACTGGAGTAGAATTACCTGTAGAGCGTGTCCAGCTGGGTTCATACAGAAGCGGAAAGTTTCGTTAAAAGATGGCTCGCGGTCATGACGACACACTCTGGTCTTCTTCTTGATGATCCTTTTTTGGGTGGCAATGTTCACCACATAAAGCTTCACATACAGATCTGTGGACAAACACACACAAACACACACACACACACATCAGTATAAAGCTGACATAATACTGAATTTCTTACTGTGATTTTGGCCTGGGTAAAGCCATTTTATAACTGTTAATGTCTTCATTTAAAGTGCCATCCACTCTTATATGGATAATAAATATAACAGTATTGTAGTTTGACACGGTTATTCCATTTTGTGTGTTGTCTATATGCATATTTAAAGCACTGTCAAATCCAAATGTATTCTGTTACTTGTAGGTGCAACCGGCGCCCAAAGATGATTGTTCATTTTCTGGATTAACTCGAACTGTCAGTTTGATTAAAAGTAAAACCCACAGCCTGCTGGAACAAAGACCTCAAAATGCCTTCACCCCCACAACAGGTCACACCCAGGTGTGAATCCTCCAAGGCACCCAAACTGTTCATTGGCTGAATTGACCCCCAGGTGATGACATCATCCGGGCCTATATAAAGTGAAGCACACAATCTCTCGCTCCCTTTTCTACTGACCCTTTCTACTAGATCTTGCTCCCGGATCTTCCTCCCGCTCTCTCTACGCAATCACTCAACTCCAGGAGACCAGCTTCCCGCTGTCCCCTCGGCCCTGGACCTGGCCTATGGTGTGGGATCACCACAAAGGTTAACCAACCGGTTATCCTCAACTGAGCACAGCGCAGAGCGATCCGAATCCTCTTTTGCCTAAGAGCCACAATCAGACAAGAACTACCACAGAGTTTTCTTTCTTCAACCCAGCTGCTGGCATCTAGCAACGCAAAACATCTCCTATCTCATGGACTGGTAACTAATCACCAACTGGGCATTACTACATGTTATAGGACTTTATGAACGGCTAGAAACAATTGTAACTGTCATAGGAACTGAGAGATCAGGCTTCCGGCCTTGTGTAACAAAGAGAATGTTCACACCTTCTTCGAGCCCCCACCTCTTCTCTTTGTCTCTCTCTCTCTCACACACACACACACACACGCACACACACACACACATACACACAAACATACGTTTGTTGTTAGCTTTAGTTAGTTTATTGTGTTTTGTTTGTTGCATTTATTAATTTGTTAATAAATGTTTATGTTTACCATATGTCTGATTATTTAATATTACACAAAGATGAATGAGCCAGCTTCTACTAAGAAAAGAACTTCTTAAATCCTTCAACTAATTAAACTATTATATTTATCGGTGTTTAACCCTTAATTAGTAGTTTAATTTATTTTATGAGACTTTAATATTAGTTATCACTCCGTCTATGACGGTGGTGCCCCGAGGAACTCTGGTTTGACTAGAGTCATTTTTATTATTATCTTTGATAATTATTGGTGATAACTAATATTTCCTTGATTAACGGTAAGTTTATTGAGAATACTCAATCTCATAATCTGAACGTGAGTCAAGGCACTATATTTGATTGGTTCTCCGTGTGACGTTTTTAATAAATTGAAGTTATTAATTTTTAGTAATTTTTCTTTATTAATTTTCCTTATCAAATATTTCATTTGATAGTCACTATTGATCCAATTAAACCCAAAGTACCTACATACTATTATTCATCATGTTTATGGTGTTTAAAGGCTCAGTAGGCAGCTTATTTTTGGCAGTATTAGGCAAAATCTTCCATATTAACCTTGGGGAGTGAAGAGTGAAGATCAGACCTCTGCGTCTCTCCCAGGCTCTGTTTTCAGTCTGCAAAGAATCGACCCTACTCCTCTACCAGAGCTGAGGAGATGAGACCTGTGTAGACTAACAATCACCATTTTCTAGGCTTCCTGCCTACTGAGCCTACTGAACCCAAACCAAACTCTTCTTATATTGAATTATGCAAATACAGGACCTAAACCCAGGCACTAGTCTCGCATTGTCAGACCACACTACCTACCCAGGAACTAATGTTCCCCCACATTTATTATAAAAACAGTTAAACATATTAACCATGGAGAGAAGCACTAGCGACCTATTTTCAAGTGTGTATATACAGCAATGTGGAAGAGTGAATATACGTATGATTACATTTTCTTACCTACTTTAAAACAGGTTTTGGTAAAAACTAAATATTTTTTTGCTTGTGTAAAAAGTCAAGGCCCCAAAATGTAGAGAAGAAACTCTCCATTCAAGCTTTAGAAATAGACACGTATGCACATAGCCAACAATAATGTTTAATGTAAGTCTCTGCTATACATGCTGCACTTTCTACATACTGTCAATGGAAATAATCCTGTGTGCAGATCCCATCTGGAAGTGAAATCAAACAAGTGACAGGCAGCTTGGGTATAGAGATGTAAATATTTCAAGGGGAGGTGAGGTGGGAGGGAAGCTGCGCTCTAGTAAGGGAAGAGAAGTCTGATGTTGCTGTGTACACCAGATACATCTCTGTCCAGTGTTCATAGGGTTTTAATGTAATCTAAATAATGTCATATATACTATCATTTTTGACTGTAAAATAGTGATAAATTATATAATTATTATAAATTAATACAACTACAATTCAATACAGTAACTGATAACATTTTTTGGAAAAACAAAAATAAACCTTGAACAGCGGAAATTATTTTTTCACATTTGTATTAAAATTTGAGTTAACACATTTAGACTGGGAAAATTTAACAAGGAGATATCGTCTTTTACTTTCTAATATTTTGCTTCTTTTTACCAAATATCCCCTCCTCTGCTGGACCTGCACATTAACTTCTACTTAATATGCACAGCAATGACATCATCATACCTGATTAACCTCAGAGGGAGGACAGAGGACTGATACTGACTGATGTCTGTGTTCTTCATTCTTTCTAAACTCACTCAGTATTGTGGTGTCAGGAATGTGATTTATGGTACTGATATTTAAGATCAGTTTCCAGTGAGGTATTATTGAGTTTATACGGCACTAGCCAATATTTAGTTATATTTAAAATATTAAATTCTAATCATGTTCTAAATGTATACGTTTTTTAAATATTATTAAAAAAAACATTTATTTAGTGATGAATTATGATTGAAAATGAGTGTTGTGTCATGTGTAATGAGAATAACGGCTCATGGAAAATGTCCGGCCCTGGGTCATTAGCTTTACGGAAATGTGCCCTCCTTTACAATATAATGGAATAGCCCTGCAGTATATTATTGCAGACTAGTTTAAGTATAGGCCTCATGCCGCTTTCTAAGGGGACATTGGAAGGAAAACACTGTCACAACACCTGTGGCTTGCATCTAGAAAAATTGGCAGGGCTTTTATGGCATCTCAGATGCTAGTCCTTCTAAAACAGTGTGGGCTGTGTGGGCCTCCCAGCTGTCAAATATTGAAATGATGAAAATGATATGTATCACATATAATTGTCTTTGAATTCTCTGAAGAGACTTTGACAGAATTGATGAACATAAATGAAAACAATGAGTCAGAGGGTAGTAAATAAAAAAAAACTATTGATTTAATGAAAATTGAGACCTTGTAAAAGTTTTTGTTTTCTTGCTGCATGAATGTTAGCAATGGTATGGTGTGTGTATTGCTGTTTTACATTACCTGGCAGGTGGTCTGGAGACTTGAACTTGTAGGTGATGTTACGACATTGAAGAATCTCAAGGACCAGTTGCTCACCCTCTGTCTTAACCTCCTTCTTCAGAGCAATCTTTATCTCCCCCATTACCTGGGACTTGCCTGAATACACACAGATAGAATTAGCTAGACACAGTGAAATATGTACTACTCTGTTCTCTCACTCCCTCTTTGAAATGAGGCCTCTTCTGCATGTGACTGCCCTCTGCTGGACACTGGGTGTACTCTCATGATGAGTAATATCAGGCATGACATGCAGGCAATCTCATTTATTTGTTTAACTGGGTTGGCTAGAAGTTATGAGGAGATCTGCCTGTCTTCTGGTTGCCTTGGAAACTGAATAGAAATGACGGCTTTGAAAGCTGGGTCAACAAGACCGTGTGTGTGTATGTGTGTGAGTGTGTGTGTGTGCGCGCGTACGTGCATGTGTGTTTGTGTGTTTATGACCAGAAGAGAGAGCAGGTTGACACAAAAAGGCTGAGGGAACAGAGAGCCGATCACAAAGAAATGCAGGAACCATGTAAATACGAATGAATGTGTTAATGTGCTCATCCGTATTTGTATGTAATAATATGTAAGTGTATGTAAGTTTTAAATACAAAAATACCTCGTTCTAGCTCTTTAAGGTCATCTTGAAGCCTTTGCATTAATAATAATTACTTGATTCAAAACGTCACAGGCAGGAAGGAGAAATAAGGAAAAGCAGCAAGGATGATTAATGAAAAATAACCTGCAGATGAATTAGTCAATAGGTCTACATAAGATGTGAATGATGCATATACATTCCATTTTTCTGCTTATTTTCAGGTCATACTTGTATTTTGGGTTTCTTCTGGAACACGTTTACATGTGTTGATGTCACACTGTCTGTCTGAACATACAGTACCTGTATTCACCCTCTGTCTGAAAAGCTCTGTTTTAGCACTTGTCTCTTTACCCTCCTTCAACCCTCCTAAAAAAGCCCTGCTCTGATCAGCTTATCCAGGTTTACCACATCTGCGCTCTCAGCATCTCAGCTTCTCTGCACTGACAATGCAGCTGGGGAATGACTGTAAAAGCACTGTAACAGCACTGTAGCACCTCTACATCAGTATAGTTGTGACATCACTGTACAGAAGTCCCGACATTGCATTTCTCTGTGGATTGAGCGTATTTATATAGCATATCAACATGCTTTATAATAAAAATCACACTTTTTACGATATGGTAGCTTTAAAATAAATAAGAAAAGAGAAAATAGGGGACAGTACTGTATGCCTAACCTTCAGTGTCACCATGTCCCATTGATGATTTCATCACGTCTGTGCCATTTGGGATCTTTCCACTAAAGAGAGGGGTAACAATGTCAGAAATGACAAAACTCCACAACAGTTTCATGTACTGTGTTAAGTTTAACATTATATAAACATTTAAAACACCTCCAAAAGGTGAAACTGAAGTTTGTAGGATAAAAGTATTGAAGATGACTCACAGTCGGGGAACCTGGAAGATGGCACTGTCCACCTCGTTTGTCTCTCCTTCTTCGTCCAATAGGCTGTAAGCGCTGCCACTCAGGCCGCTGTCCAGTGAGGCTGCTGTGACCGGGGCATCACCTGATCTGTAGCTCGACCGAGCTGTGCAAAGATATGACCACACCCATCACGACAAAGAGACAGGAAGAAAAATTGCACCTCTGCCGGATCCAAGATTGTAAAAACTAAGGCCAAGACGCATTAGTTAAAATCTTCAGCCGGTAAAATCCATCATAATAAACTTAAAACTTAAAATTTATGTTGCCGTCAAAAGGGTTCAAAGCACAGAAGACTAATGAATAGCACACAAACACTGTGGACTCGCAAGAAGCATATGAACAAACAGTACTAAGAATCTTTCGCTCAGACAAAGACAACAGTAATAACTCACATATAAAGCTTTAACATGACACGGACAAATAAATTCAGAAAAACATCACATGTTTATGCAAAGGTAGACCAAACAAGAGGCACTTAGACCCTACTGACATTGTTAGTCATCTGCTGTATATGAGCTATTCATAATCATCTAAAATCTCAATCATAGTATTAGTTTAGTTTAAAAATCAAATTAGATTTTTAGGAAGTTTATGAACGCACTTTTTGTTACAAATTTACAAAAAAAACATATCATAGATGTTATTCTTTAAGAAATAAATGTTAAGATGTCAACATTTTATAGTCAAACTGATCAGGCAGTGAGATAGAGTATGAATGATGTGAGATGCGTGGATGTGGTGCAGAACAGAATCCATGCCGACACATCTGTTCTTTCAAGCCACTCAACACGTTTTCATTGGGGCATTGTCAAAGCTCACTAATACCAGTTCAATGAAGCAATGGGGGAGTCGTGACGCATCAGACCTGGCAGTGGCACAGAGATACATTCATTTCTTGGTATTAGTGAACTGTGTTGGAGGCCGTTAAGAAAGCGCGTCTAGCTGCATGGATCTCTGGTGATGTGGCTGAGTGCAACTTTTTCTCTGTCTTCCTGGCTCTCTTATTAGCTTGTATGACTCCCCTCTCTCTTTCTGCAGGTGTGCGTTAGTAGTATCGCAAGCTCTCTTTCACTCTCTCTTTCTCTCCTTGCTCCATCTGTGCTTCAGTCACACGACAGAGGGGAGACTCTTGGGCAAACGCTCACCTCCTGTGCTCCGCGGCCTCTCTTCTGACACGGCCTTCCTTAGAGTCAGGTGTCGACCGTCTGTTCTGCTCCCTTTGGCCGACACAATGGATGGCAGGGCAGGCAGCCAATCAGACTGGGCTCTCTGTATGGTGAGAACACCCACTACGCTGTGTCTCTGGTGCCTCAGTGAGAGGCGGCCTCTTTGGCCTGGATGTGTTTGTTTCCGCAGGTCAGGTGTCAGGGGGTCAACGCCAGGGAACAAAAGTCATAGGGTCGCAGTTTAAGATGGAAGGAGGGAGGAGCGAGATGAAGATTCAGAGAGTGGTTTATCTTCACCATGGCAACCAGCTTGACTTGTCAGTCACATGCAGCCACAGTGTGCAGTGCACATTCGCCCCTCCTGCATGTCACTAGGAGGGGTGTGCAGCATCGACTGAGGTGCATCGTGAGTCCGATAGTTGTTCAAACAAAAAAGGGGGGTTAGTGGACTTCATGCACAGCCATCTGAGTGAAGGAGCTTCAGAAAAGCTGGTCGTTGTTTGTTAACAAAAAGGAAATTAAAAAAAATAACTCGAAAAATAATTAAAACCACCAAAAGAGGTTCATGATATTTTGGGGAGGGGGTGGGATTGCAACTTTCTTCTGTTTTACTGCTTAGACCAATAAATCCAAAATATTCAACTGCTAGCTAGTGAACAGAAACCTCTTTTGGGAGCAGAAACTTTTTCCCAGTAAACTCTGCTCCATAAACTGAACTTGTAAAGTACCTCATTTGCTTTTCTTGTCATTTGGGAGAGCCGGAGATGTTGCTGTTCTCTGACAGTAATTAACAGATTTTGCTGATTTGTTACTTCAGAGTGTGTCCTACAACTCGGCTGTTTCCTTTTCAGACTCTGGGTACTGTCATACTCACCCTGAGTAAGGTTAATGGCTTTACATTTCTATTCAAAACAGCAAAACCTAACTTCAACCTAGATACATGTATACATACAGTATTTATGTTTAACTTTATATCAAAGAGAATACGATTTAGCATAAAGCCTGTTTACTTTTTTAATGTTTAAAGTAGTTAGAACTGGCCTGTGATAATTACGCCTCTTTGGGTTAATTAAAAATGGGTCAAACTTAGGAAGGTCAAAGACAGTGTGCTACAGTACAGGTGAGGTGCTGGATCTACACACTTGTGAGTACATACAGAAGAGAAGCGGTGATTGGCTGACACACTGTGAATACAACGGGGAAGAGGACCAGAGGGTGTAAAGGTTGAGGGGAAAACCAAGAATAGAAAAGGAAAACTAAAGGAATAGAAAAAAATTAACAGAAGGTAGAACATATGAGTGCGAGGAGGCCATGCTGCGTAGGCTTTTATTTGCGTCTTGGTTTACTTGGTTGGAGGCGTTGCGGTGGCTGCTGCTGTGACTGCTGTGGGGCATCGCCCGTTGCTACGGCAGTGCCTCCGCCACTTCCAGTGCCGCTGTCCTGATGGTGTTGCCGCGCGGCACTTTTGCAGGAGCGTGAAGCGCCGTGCGAGCGAGAGTGTTGGCTTTGTCCGTGGCTGTGGCTTTGGCTCTGGCCCTCGGACGGGGAAGGCTTCGATGTGCCAGGGCTACTGTGAGATTTCTCGATAGTGGGCACCTGCGTGTCTAAAACAACCAGATTCACCAAATTACCAAAAAAGATATTCCCTTAACTTTAGTGAACTTATATGTTACCTTTCGTGGGGATTAAGTAGCTGACTAGGGAGAAACTTAATTTAGCCAGCACGGTAACTGCCTTATTTAAGTCTATGATTTTCATGTTTCAGGTTGTATTATTTTCCTAAATTTGGGGATAATTCAAAGCCTTCCACGGCCATGTTGCCCTCTGTGTTAGAAGAAAGACAGAGGGAAGCTAAGGCTAGGCCTCTGGGCTGGGTGACATCATGGCAACCAAGAAAACAGACCATGAGAAAGCAAAAAGCATGAAGCTGCTATGACGAGTGTGCAAAAATGGGCATAAGAAGGTGCTGGTAGAAAGAAAAGACTGGGAGAGAAACAGGTAGACATCGAGATAGTGAGTAGAAACAGACGACAGAAGCAGTGACAGGAAGAGCGCGAAGTAAGAGAAGTGTGAAGAAGAAAGAACTCCAAGAAGAGGAAAGGGAAACAGAAATAGCAGAGGCAGCAAAGTACAGACACTTGTTAGGGGATGACAGTGATAAAGTCAAGCAGCTGAGGGAATTTCATCGTGTCCTACCCTTGGCTGGATCTGGAAAGATCCCGTGGCTTCGGCTCTTGATGACGGATGATTTTGGGGAATCCTGATTGTCATGTGTGGAGCCAGTGGTTTTAGGGGAGGAGTGCTGCGAGGAGGGTTTAGATGAACTGTGTCGGCCCTGGCCTGAGTGGGAGCGCCGGTGGTGGTCCCCCTCGCTTTGCTCCTTCAGGAGGAGCCACCGTGGAACGTTGTCTAACTGGGCTGTGTTGGACAGGTCAATAAGGACCTGAGAACAAACACATCAATTTAATGCGCAAATGCATAAAAACGTCTAGGTACAAAACTAAACTGAACGTAATGTCAAAGATGTTTACCTCTCCTAGGAAATCATTAGAGGAGCACTTGTCATAGTCCCACACGCTCACCTCCAGGGTCTTCTTTCTCAGCTGACACACATACACACAGATATAAGTTAATGTATCTTCATAGTGACTAACTATCTTATTTAAGTGCATAATAAAATGGCAAATTAAACCTTAAAGAAAAAACATATGATCAGGGCTTAAAGTGGGAGCAGAAATTCAGCAGCTTAAAAGATGCGGACAACAGAAGTCCACATATTTGCTATGATTAATATGGGTTCAATTAAACTAAAATGGGATCTAAAATGATATAATTAAATCCCAACGGCATATCCATCTGCTCTACTAAAACCAATGGCCACTATGCTAGTCAGCATGCCAGCAGAGAAAAGGCAATATCATCATTTAGAAGAAGAAGAATTACTTTATTTTTATCCCACACTCTTATTATGATACATGTTACAAACACAGGCCCGAAATACACACATGCACAACCAGGACCTATACATGCAATTAAGGAGAGATGTTAGAGCGCGGGGGCTGCCAGTGACCAGCGCCCCGAGGAATTGGGGGTTCAGTGCCTTGCTCAACAGCACCTCGGCAGTGCCCAGGAGATGAACCTGCACCTCTCCAGCTACCAGTCCATGCTCCACACAGGGACTTGAACCAGCGACACTACGGTTCCCAGCCAAGTCACCTATGGACTGAGCTACTGCCGCCCCCAAAAGCCACTCCTTCGAGCCGGATTTGAACCAGCGACCTAAGGATGCCTGATGTAACCACTACAGTCCTCCGCTCTACCAACTGAGCTATCGAAGGGCATAGAATGTCTCTTGTTTGTGCGTTACATGCATTGATTATTGTAGGGTTCTAGAAAGTACACTACCCAAAATCAGCATCTTTCTGTCACGTTTTTAATACATATTATTTGAATAACACTGTCAAACATTTAAGATAATATGACCCGGGTCTGCGACTCTGAATGTGTGCAGCTATTCCTGTGAGAAATGTGATGACATACTTGCTCCAGGTGGATGTTTTTATAGATGACAGTCTGGTTCCACTCAGGGTTGAGACTCTTGCCTGCGTGTTTGGACCTCCTCTTGTTTTCAGCACTGGGGGAACACATCACAACAAGATACTCTTGCTCACAAACATGCAAAAGCCCTGCAGGATAGTGGGCCACCACAATGCAGTGAGCACAATATATTTGGCACAATAATGTAGACAGTAGAAGGGAGAGAATGAATGTGATGCACATTGTTTGGACGGTAACAATGTATGGGCCTACGTGCATGGACGGCAGGGTGCAATGTCAGGGTGTGCTGCAAAAAAGTCCATTTGGATGTCTATCAAATCAATTAATCTTGTAAATTTTTGATGCCTTAAAACAAGTGAAAACGTATGCCAGTTTGGAAAAAGAGGTTGACTTATTTGGGATAAAATTCTTGTTTTGGTACTTGCCAATCACTCACTCCTGTAAATAAAAGTGTCGATGGCTGAATACAAAAAGAAAAAAAAAACCCTTAGAGGTCCCATATTCACATATTTACTTAGGTTCTTAGTTGTATTTTGGGTTTTGTACTACAACGTAGCATGTTTACATGCTTTTATTTTCAAAAACCAAATTATTTTTCTTTTACTGTCTGTCTGAATATACATGTAACCGCTCCATTTAACTGCTCCTGTCTGCAACCGCTCTGTTTTAGGCCCCCCTCCTGAAAAATCCCAGTCTGCTCTGATTGGACAGCGACTCTTAGTCTTCCACATCTGCGCTTTCTGCATCTCTGAACTGTCATTGCAGTCGGGGGATGACTGTAACTGCACTGTAGCAGCACTTTCTACCTAAACAGTATATAGTATAGCTGTGATGACTTGTTTAAAGGCACGGTTTCTGAATAAGGACTGTGTGCCTGTGTGGATTGAGTGATTGTGATTTCCCAGTATTTACGTGTCGTCTCAACCTACTTTTTAACCAAAAAAAGATCGTATCTCACTTTTTACAATATGGTACCTTAAAAGAAGTCAACTTGAATAAGAGACAATTGCATAATCTGACTTCCTGACTAATTATTTCACCTGTTTTGAGGAAAGAACATTTTACATCATCACAGACTTACTAGAATAGAATAAATTACTTGGATGGATGTTTTTTGCAGTGTGTAGGGTTTCATTTGAGCTTGTAGGATATGAGTAAGTCTGTAAGAGTTAGTTTGGTAAAGACAAGGACAATCTACTGTATATTGGAAAATGATGGGATGGATAAGGACTGCAGAGCAAAATAATGGGAGTGTGTTTTGAATGTGGCGAGGCATCAAGGGTACAGTACGATGTCAGGGCAGGATGTAGGACATTACTGAGGGAATTTAATCACAAAACAGTGACAAACTAAAGGGTGTCAGGTTCAAGGTTAGGATTTCAAATTATAATGGTTAAGAACAAAAACAGACCATCTACCAGGAACACACAACACTTAGCTGGGAAAACAATTGTCAGTTAAGGGGAAAGTAAGTTTGTTAATGTTGAAGAGATGGGAAGATGTTAATATTTAGGGTTTCAACTCCTTGAAATTGTAATACTAAGCATCATGAGAATATGGGGGCCGGGGAAAATGCACAATTTAAGAGAGTTAGTGGAACTGAACAAACGGATTTGTATCAACAAGCTTCCGATCATTTAGAAAACAATTTGGACGTTTGTTACCTTCATCAAACTGACAACCAAAACAGAACCAAAGTACCAAAGTGGTCAAGTCACATACCTGGCGTTCTGGACAACCATGACCTGACTGAGAGGGTCCAGCATGCATTAAATATAGAGAACAACATACAGAAACAATAGTCAGAGGGAGGGTGGGGGGTCAAAGAGTGTCTGTGGACTGTGAGTGTGTATGTGGGAAGGGGAAATCACTGTAGATTTACGTTTAGTGTGCAATTTCTTAAGTGTGTGTTTAGGAAAGGGGCACGAGTGGTGGACTGTGGTGTGCAGCAGCAGCGGTGGCTTGAATTTGTGCTTTAGTGTCTCATGAACTGTGTTGAGAGGGCTTTCAGGTCATGTAACGCATCCATTGGCAACCGTAGTGGAGATCTGCTGCCCATGGAACAGCTGTGAACAGCTGATTGCATTTATAAACCTTTGTCTCTTGAATAGAGTCCTTGGCATTAGGACTGGTGCCGCATCTGTTGTATGTAAATCCAAAATCAAACTTAAGATGTGTAACATGATTTTTTTAGCTAGCAAATGATGAGAGTTGAAAGTGGTATTCTTCAAAATGGGAAAACCATAAGGATTATCAATTTATCTTGGCTGAAACCCTAGAAGTTATAGTGTGACAACCCAGATTTGGACACAAATGTACAGTCATTTATCAAAACTTTTCACTTTCAAAGTCAGCTGGAGTTATGTTCCTGCAGAGATACATGTAAACATCTTTGCAAAACTATGCAGATAAGGATATTATGGGTAACTGTGATACGTTTGTCCATGGCAGTGGGAGGTGTCAAGAAATGCATCCCCTCTCTGTAATGGACAATCTGTGCACCACCACCAAGTGGTTTATTTTGAATCTATTTCTATACTGCCACCTAAGGTATGCCCTCTTTATAATGCACAGATGATGCCCTACCTTCAAGTGGTTTATTTTATATATACAGTACTTCAGATCATAACTTATAACCTTGGTGACTATGTACAAGTTACTTTGTTGCTAGGAAAATTCCTATTGGGATAAGTATTTGATCATGTTGACAGGTAAGGAAGACACCTATGCAAATATGTCTGAAAGAGACCCATGTACATTCACTTCCATGCAGCCTTGAGAAGCATAATTCCAGCTTTATATGTAAATATACATTACTTTTTACCAAATTCTGTCTTTCCTGGTTGCTTTGTATTCAACTTTATAACCACACGTTTTACTACAGCCGCTCCACACGGTTGCCAGGAGACCTGTGATGCAACTGAAAAGCCTCTGTATGGATTGCAGTTGGTGCTCTGATAGCTATGAGCATGTCCATGTGTACACACATGTAGCATATACACAAGTATTTGCACACACGTGCTGAAGTGTGCATGTTTCCGTAACCACTTTCAGAAGGATTTCTGCAGGGCTTGTGGGTGCCACTTTCCCAATCCATACGCATAACCCTAACCCTGTCTGAAACCCACAGTGGTGTTTGCATCTTCATGTGTCAAACTGAAGGCCTGTGAGAGTGGCGGCTGCAAATCCCACAGCCATGTAGTAGTGCTTTTATCTGAAACGATCCTGGAATAAAAACTATCTCTCAAGGGACCTCATGGATAAGGTGGGAGAGTCAATTACATTACTGTGTAATCACAGTGAGAAAGACAGGCCTGGCCTTATGAGAGTGTGTGGATCCCATTACAAGTAAATATGAGAGCTATTGATTTTGACTGCACTCACACCTACAGTAGAACGCCCGTCAACAACATAAACACAAACAATTTCAGAACTTTAATATAATCTTTATGTCTTTCTGATTCAGCAGTGATAAGGGGCTGCTGATATATCCCATAAAAAGGAGTTCATATCACGCTACTGGAGCTACATTATAAAACATTTCATCTGATGGACCTGATGTGCAGTGTATAGGAATGGAATTGATACCAAAGAAAGGGCATGTTCTGCACACTGAAAGATGTCATGGTAAGCCAAAATCAATTGTAAATCGATTTTAAAATGAATGGAAATAAGGTTTGAGCTTAACCTTTGTAGCCTGGATGTCAATGGGTATAACGCTCAAATTCATTTTATAACAGTGCAAAAGAATAAAACTATGAGAACAGTCACATCTTACACACTTCTATCTCTCTCAATCTTTTAACCAAATTTGAACAGTTAGGACATTTTTCTCATTTTTGAATCATTTATCCTAAATTGACATCCTTCCTGAACTACTTAAGGTGTGCTTGCGGGTTCCCAACCCTTGACTCACCCTCTCCCTGGAAGGAGATACACTTTAACAAACGGGTCAGAATAGCCATTGTTGTCACCCGGGGCAAGGTTTCTGGCCTGCAGGACATGAACGATTAAGTTGCCAAGCTGCTTGTCGTAGTGGATTTGAAGCTGCAAAAAGAAGCACATTAAATTGTAACAGTGATTTTGAAATGCTGAAATAGATAGTCCATTTAACAGTGATCACACCCTCTATTCTTGTATTTAAACTTTTATTACAGAGCTAAATCTTATGTTACACAGACCTGTATCTCTCCTGAGACGGGATGGGACTGGGTCTTCATTCCCTCTGCAGTCTGTAAGAAATAAAGCAACATCATGAGATACGGCAAGCAAAAATCTGTAGGTGGATACGATGCGTTTTCTGTGGGTGTACTGTACATACTGTGCATGTACTCTTTGTACTGTACTGAAGTGCTTGAGGCTGAACAAGTTCAATTCTTGAAATTGATGCCGGTGTTTTAATATTCTTTTTATATAAGTTACAGGGTTTTGTTTTACTGAAAAAAAAGAAGAGCTGTGGTGAATTTTAATAAACTAAGTGTAAATTTAATATGTTTATCAAAATTTTATGTTCAAGCAGGGAAGACTGGATAATATAAATATGCCTCTAGAAATGCTCTTTAAAACTGATAATACCTGCCAAAAGCAACCTGGGAAGTTAACAATGTTGTAAAAACCAAAATAAAAACTGCAGTTATATGAAGCAGAAAGCCATTTGTCCAGCAGTTTATAATGACAGTACACTTTAGGGATGTACTTTGATGTGTGACCAACGTATTCTTTAAGATTAAAAAGTAAATCTATTGTAAGCTTCATATGACAAACAAACGCTCCCAAGGCTAACCTTGCTGCTGTGGCGTTTCTTGCTGATGGAGGGGGAGCCCGGCTGACCAGGGCTGGAGGTCGCTGAGGTGGTGGGGGGCAAGCCGGAGGAAGAGGTGGAGGTGGGAGCCTGCTGCTGGGACACCTTTTGCAGCTCAGCCGCCAGCTGTTTGGGGTCAACACCTGGAGACCTGGGAGGTCTATCACCTAGAGGGGTTCACACCAGACATACAAGAAAGAGTGCGACAGAAATCATGAAAAGAACGTCTTCAAGTTAGGTTTAAAGGCAGTGTGAGAGCTATTTTGAGAACAATCTAATGATCCCACTGTGATGCAGTCAGAAATACCAAGTAAGCCACAAGTAATGCATGGCTGAGAAAAGAGAGAATTGTAGATGAAAGCGATATGACAAGAGAGTCTAAGAACTGTGAGAGACAAAGTTAATTGGGAAACACTGAGAAGACGGGGACAGTGGTGGGGAAAAGTGAGAAGCAGCAATTGCATGTTGGGGTTGAAGTTAAAGAAATGCTTTAGCTCACCTTTGCTGTGCTCATGGAAATCCAGATGCTCAGAACCATCAGACTCAGCCAGCATGTTGAGATCACTGAGGGACAGGGATATAATGTCAAACGGTATACTTTTGGAAATTTAAGCTCAAGCAGAAAGGAGAAGAAAGAGAAGAAGGAAAATGAAAACTGAAGAACCATAGACACCGTAAACAAATAAAAATAAAATTGGACTGATTACTGACTCATAACTCATGACTTACTTTGAAGGGGGCATATTCTGCTCATTTTCAGGTCCATACTTTTTAATACTATTTTAGGTTTCTGCTATTACATGTTTATATGCTTTCATGTTAAACAATATTAATAATTTTAAAGCACTCTGTTTTAGCGCCTGTCTCTTTAAGACCATCTCGTGAAATTTGTTTTTGCTCGTGTTTCCAGATCTTCCGCATCTGCTCTCTCTGCATCTCTGCACCGTGTTTGCATCCGAGCTATAACTGTAATGGCACTGTAGCAGCACTTTATACCTATATCATAGTTGTGACATCACAACTGTACAAAATCCAGGTGACTCACAGGTTTTTATAGCATATCGACATGCTTTATAATCAAAAGAGACATGGGAATCTAACTTTTTACAGTATATGAGCTTTAAAATATTGTATGGGAAATCCGGTTATATTTTAAAGGTGGATATTTCATAGAATTCAATGTGTAATTTGGACAGAAATTGATCTTTTTGAAGTCGTGACCATGTCTGGAAAAAAGAAAAAGAGTACTAGAGGGGAAAATCAGGGAAATGAAGAGGCAGCAAATTTAAAAGGAGAAATTATTGGAATAAGAAGATGATGGATCAAAGTGACAATTCAAAAATGAGGTAGAAAATGAAGAAATAACGTGAGTGTGGCATACTTAAAATAGAATACGGTAAAGAAGGATAGTAAGTGACAAAGGGTATACTCACAGTCTGACACACACTTCTGCTTCATTGCATTGCTGCCCGACGAGCCCTTGTACCTCTTCATAGGTTTTCCCCGTCAGAGGAAGACCATTCCACTCCAGGACTTGCATTCCTATACACAATTACACATTTACACACAGCCAAACACAAGAACACACAAGAAAACAATTAAAAAATATATATTGTCTGTAAATATAATGTTAAAACTCTCTCATACTGTCAGTCTGACTGTCTGAAAATTAGGGACCAGATCACGGTCTAACATCAATCCTTTGATAAAATTCACAGAAAGAAGAGCTTTCATTCTTGCTCTCAAACAACGTGTGCATCGAACTCCGAGCCAAAACTGGAGAGACAAAAGCTGTTGGCCCAGACTGCAGCTGTGTGACAAAGCTGCCCGTGGAGAACTCGAGCACAGAACTGGGTTAAAATTAACTTGGAAATGGCCTCATGTTATTTCAGGCATAAAACTATAATTTGCAAGACAACACTCCAAAAACGAAGAAATACTACCTGGAAAAACACCAAATCCAGCATCGACAAATGTTTCACAGTGGAAACTGAGCATTTATTTCTATTTCATGCAGCAGTGAAAGCTCATATAAATCCACACAGCATAGCAAACCCACTGCATCCACCAAAAACACACCCTGCACACTGGCAGGACTTACACGGTTTGAAACAGCTCATCAAGAGGGTCCGCTTGCGACGATACTCTGGAGCTGCATGTGTGAGTGACCGTAATATTATTGATCCAATTGTTCACACTATATGGCTTGCGTGTGTGTTGCAGTTTGCACCTTCGAAGAATCTTGAATTCCAGTAATCAGACAAACAAACTTGCATTTGTACACTCTGTGACACTAAGCCTTTATGCCTGTTGAATCTAACAACATTCCTTCGTATTCACACCAACGAGGACGAGACGCCGTGTTCCCACTGGCAGAACCAAAGTATTTTGCAGCCATTCTGCTCAGTGTTAATGACAGGGTTACAGCTGTTATCATGGTTGAGTTGTCCTTGTGGTTAACGACACCTCAAATGCATCTTCACTCTTGGATCGAAACAATCATCAACAGCTCTTTGCCATTGACTCCTTTCTGTACATAGAGTGGTAATGCATGAGACTTGTATAGAAAGGTCTGGGTAATGATGGCTGGGAGAGAGAAAGATTACAGTATTAGGTATAAGGATTATAGTAAAAAGAAGGGCAGGGATACATCTAAAACACTACTGAGCATAATGTTTCCTTAAGGTATGAATTTATTGGTAGGAAGCAGTTGAAAGAAACATTATGAAACGATAACATAGTACAGTATGTACAGTGTTAGGGAAATTACCCAGCTTGCTGAATCATTCGCCCTTGGACTTTTCAGATCCTTAAAATAATAAAATGAAGCAGTAAAATAGAAAACTAAGGCTCTTGCTTCATGACAAAGAAAATACACAACATTCTGTTGTTACTATACAGAAGAAAGACGGCTGTGGGTATTGATTGTATTTCAAATTCAACCTTGACCAAGTGATTAATCCTCACTTAGTAATATAAAGCTAAAATCTTCTTTTTGTTTTCTGTCTGTTTTAGACACACTAGCAGTGTGACTCTGGGGATGGCAATGTTGAACAGGTGTGGATTGCTGTGAAATCGCTACATATTGCTGTGAAAGTTGCTCCAGCTATTCAGGGCCCTAGAGAACAAATTTGGGGATCCTCAGATTGTTCATCTAGCACCATTATCATGTCAAAATTTGAATTTGCAGTACCTGCAAAACTAACAAAACTCCTGTCAGCCTCAGCTAAATTATAATTGTGTTTAGTGCTAATTAGCAAATGGCAAATGTTAATGTGCCAACATGCTCAACTCAGGGGATGAACATGGTGAACAATACACCTGCTAAACATCTGCATGTTAGCACTGTCATTGTGAGCACTTCAGTATGTGGATTTAGCTCAAGGTGCAGCCTGCTGTGCTTAATTAGCGCCTCACAGAGTTGCTAGCATTAGGGATCTGGTAATTCCCACTAAGAAGAGAGAAAAACACAGAAGAGAAACGGCAAAAATGACTTTACAAAGGAAACGGAAGGAGACACAAACAAGAACAGAACGTGCTAAAAGATTTACCCACACTCAAACACACACATCCACAGAGCGTAGACTGGTGGATAGCACACTACACAGGTCCAACAGAGTTTATCTCTCTCCCTCTCTCACCATCCATAGATCACCAATATGGCAGCTTCAAAAAGGACCTGAGCACAGCTTTACCAAATGTCCGAAAACCTTCAATGTAGCTTAAAACTGAGATTAAGGGGGACTATGAGCAAACAGATGGACTGGGAGGATGAGAATGTTAACAGCTCCTTGACTCCCCCATGTGAAATCAAGACCACCTCATAAACCTGTTCCTGTTATTACTGTATGCCTATACTGACTGCTTCCTGTCTTTATGCTAAGCTAAGCTAAGCTAACTGGCTGTAGATTCATATTTAGCCACCATATACACAGCAGAGAGGCATTCTTATCTCTCTTTAAGCAAAAAAGAATATTCCCCCCTAAAAACTACATCTTCAGAATATCATTTGATGTAGTTTCTTTTTACCTATGAAGTTGATTGTTTTGCACGTATAGAAGTTTAAACTGGAGTTTACCTTCAAGAATCTTTCCTGTTTGTTCTGCAGCTCCACCAGGTAGGACTTTGGCAACATAGGCTCCAATGTCTCCATTACTACCTGGGACCTCCTTCCCTCCAACCACACGGATACCCAGACCATTTCCTATTTAGGACCAAAAACAAAGACTGGTGAGAAGCAGTATTAATTAGGCCATAGTGTAATTGGCTTTTAAGTTTCAGTTTCAGTAAAACCAATTTGCCCATTTGTTTGTGATGTTGATGCTTTAGTAGATTTTTTCACCCCACAGTCAAAAATTTTCATTTGTTTTGCCATAGTCATTAAAACAAAGGATGCGCATGTGAGTAAATTCACCAACTCACATGCAGCATTGTTTATTTTCTTAAAATATGGAACACATTTTGCAACAACAACATACATGCCAACCCCTTTGCTGATTATCCACAGATCACATATACTGTAAATTTTTCACACATAAAATGCTTTCATCTACACAGAAGCAGACCCTCCTTCATTTTACAGTATTTCACATTGTTATGGACGCCAGAACAAAATGACTCAGTTCATCACTGGGTCCTCATAAACAAAATGCTTCCTTTGTGAGCTGTCTGTTAATTGCACAAGATAATCCTGAGTGTGAGGGATACGCCATTTTGAGCGTGGCAATGACTGATGAGCGTGGAAAAGAGCCAAATCAAAAGGGAATCCAGGAAATGAAATGTCTTCTTGCTTTGAGCCTGAAGGAATGGTGTGATGGAACGAAACGGCAGGGGAAGTAATTTGCTAGTTTCTCGAGATCTGGCATGAATATCAAGTAAATAGAATGCATGAAGCACATGCTCTGTACACCTAATGGGATGATATGATACTATCTTTATTCTTTTTTAAATAAGTGTGAATTTTTGTTATAATCATTCAAATTCAATAAAGGGAAAACAATGTGTATGCCGTAAACGGTGTATATTCGATGGAGTCAGTAAGCAATGGGGTCAATAAAAACTGATGTATGCATCACAGTCAATAACACATTAGCTTGCAATGCATGCCTCTTGCATAATATTGCATAGTTTGCATAATGTTATTGAATTAAATGTAGAAAAGTGTGTTACTTTACCTGAGACACTGCGGTCTTTGGGATCCCTCTGCAGTTTGACCCTGAGGTGAGGGAAGGGGTAGTATGGGCCTTTTCCCTGTGACCCATACACAATGGTGAGATGTTAAGTATGTACAAGGTAAATGAGAACAGTTAAGTATAGAAGTAGAAATATATGTATACTGCAGCGTAGATATATATGGAGGATTTAAATGCCTTGCATTAACGTGACAGTACATACAACGTATAGACACCCAGTTGATATTATGTGGGTCCATGCATTTCAATACCATTTGGACTTGGTGTGTATAGTTCATATGAGAACTTTACTACAGTGTCTGCAGTATGTGTGTGTTTTTTCCTGTTTCACCTGTCTTTTCTCTTGCCCGTTCTCTAACCGCCCGTCTCTAGGTTTCTCAAACCAGTCCGTCTCCTCTCGTCTAAGGTGGTAGGCTTCAGGAATAAAAACAAGCACCACTTCAGAACCAATCTGAGAATTTGGACATTGTCATCCAATTATATGGGATGGGCTTCTTCAGTTCATATAAAGGTAATTACATGCCATCAAGCAAAATTAATTTCAAGAAAAGTCTATACTAATTAGAGATTGGAAGAAAAGAAAAAGAAGAAAACAAGGGCCAGAGAAAGTTAATTTTCAACTCCTTGTGAAATGGGGAATGTCAAGCAACACATTTAGGGTAAGGTAAAATAAGCAGAAAGAATGTAGTTTAAGAGTGAATAAAACAGTATAAGTACAGTATGTATAGTTGCAATATAAACCTATAGTGCAGTAATATTTTATGAATATAAATGTTGGGTATGTAAATATTTTTGAATTATTCATTACTCCAATTGTTAGAAAAGTGAACGTGTTTCTAATATTTGTTTGAAGAATTGTAAATTAAAGTGGTATTCATTTTCCATTTTACAAGTGTATTTAGCCTGCCCAACATTTGGTCATCATTTCATGGTGATGTGCATTTGACTTGTGGTGTAGGTTAATATGTTAATAGCTAATGGATAACTAGAGAACTGAACTAATACTCTACCATTGGTTGCATCGTCTCTGTTCAAAGCCATCAGGGAATCACTTAGGGCTGGAATCAAGGCAAATGGGTTTACATTGCAAAATGATGGGATCCATATGAATTTATTCACAAAATGTTATTCTGTATTCAAGACAACTCAGAACTAGGATTTTTAAATGTTCAAACCAGAAAGATAAACAATGGTACCTCTATAAGAAGCTGAACTAAAACTGTCACATGTTGCATCCCTTTCCATGAAAACCCTGTCTGCAGCTTGTAAGTTGCGTGGGACTCCATAAAATATACAAATTATTGCGATAAAAATGGTTGACACCATGACTGGAAGAGAATCATCTGCAATGTATTGCTTTTATTATTGAGCAGTAAACTGTTACTGTTACTGAGTTACCCCAAATGTTATATCCTTGCCTGAAAAAAACCCTTTCCTTTCCTTCCATTTTTTTAAAACTATGTCTTAGAGATGACAGCTCAGAAAACAGTATGCTTTCAGTAAATAAAATAAATAAATAATGAAACAGAATGTTTGCTCAGCAAATGTTAATTTAAACAGTATTCTTGTGTGGTTGTCTTTTTTTTATCAGATTGTTTCCTGTTTAAAATAAAAACATATTTAAAAAGCAGTGAAACCTTTAGAAAATAAAATAGAGAAACTGGACAGAAAGGTAAATAGGCATAAATGTATTCCATGCGACATAAAACCCCTATGTATCAAACACATACAAGCAAATATTCACGACAAGACATGCAAGTCAAAGTTATATTTATTACATACATATGTATAAGTGTGTTGAAAAATATCAATAATGCTTTAAATTATAATAATGTTATTTTCTAGGAAGGTCATAATATTATTTGATCTTGCCTTTAGTTTGATATCATAATTGAACCCACAAATATATTAATAAACATATGATGGGATAAACCAAAATTATCCACTATCCACATTACACATCAACTATTGGAGAATCCAAAAATATAATTCATGTACTATTAGATATGCTATTACAATATGTGCTGTTTTGAAGCATAACTGTAAAAGAACTGGTTCATCCGACAGAATTATGTATCAATATGTATGTCTGCTAGTGGGGGAGGCACTTCATCAGTGTATAATTTGCACTACATTTTCTACAAAATAATAAAAATTCAGACTTCCACAAGTGATTAGTTGCTTTTTGAAGAAGGAAACCTTGCACATAGTGTGTAAGAGAAAGTTAGACTGTACAGTGGCATGCAGTTAACTACTATGGGAAAATGGAATGCAGACACAGCGCATGCATAAGATACATTCAAGCACATTATAAGACATCGAGCAAAATGCACGAAGGCATGCATGCACACCAGATCCCAGCTGATTGAACAAAGTACTGACACCAAAAAACAAACAGAAGATACATTCACCAAGTTAAGGTTAATACAGCTAAATAGTATACACACAAATAGACAAGACAAACCATCACCAGACACATTAAGTAGGAAAAGAGTGACAATTTGACAAGTCTGTTTTTTACCTTCACTATCTGACATGGTGCCCTGAAGGTCATCCAGCAGCACATAACCCCTACCCCTGGTTGGCTCTTCCCTTATATGTTGTTGCTGCTGCTGGGAGTCCTGCAAGGATAGGCAGGAACCAAACTGATCCCTTGAATCAGCTGAGATGGGCGGAAGAGGTCCCGCTGATGCACGGGCCATGCCCATAGGCTGTCCAACAGGACTCAATGGACTCTCTTCCTCAGAGTTCTGGGCCACTATGGGTATTCGTCCACGGCCACTTTGCACAATTGGAAGGCTGGTGGGTTTGGTGCGACCAGAGGGGGTTTGATAGCTTGGTACATCTCCAGATGTTTCACCATCCCCTTTAAGCCTCAGTGAAGAGCTCGAAGGGTCTCTTTTGATAGACAAGTCGAGGCCATAGCAAGATGTGGGCCTGGATGAGGGTCTTGAGCGACTACCACTAGGATAAGCAGAATCCAAACCTAAGCTCTGGCCCAAGTTTAGTGACCCAGCAAGGTTGGCACCCAAAGTGGACCCCAGGTATTTTTGTTGCTCTGCAATATTCTTACGAAGGCCAAATGTAATCTCATCTTGCGAGAGCCGGCTGGATCTTACTGATGCGCTGGTAGACCCAAGGTAGCTGTTATAGTCTGTCTCCAAACCTCTGTTGTCTGTAATAGAGGAATACTTGGAGGAGATCTTAGGATCTAATAACGGAGTCTTGTGTTTTTGGTACAACATCGAGGCTGGGAGTTGTTTAGCTGCCTGCTTCTCTAGAGTAAGTCGGCTGATGCTGTACTTGTCTGTCTTTGGATAGTGTCTTTGGGAGTAACTAGAAATGCTAGAGGTCGGGGTGTAGTAGTGCTGGGAGAGGCCTGTCAGTTGTTCAAGATTTTCTGTTCCACCTGTACTTCTCCTAAACTCTTGCTTGAGTTGCTGCTTCAGGAGTTTCAGTTCATAAGGTTCCTCCATTGTATCTTCTTCATCAGGGGTCTTTCCAAAAGTATGGAGTCTAGAGGTGGATCCCAGATAGTCAGTAGACCCCAGATCTGCAGCACTCCTACGCAGCAGCTTCTCTGCCTTGGCCAGCTCCCTCTCAGCCAGACTGTAAGATGAAGACAGACCTGTGGAGCCCTTTGCCAGTTCTGCAGCATCTTCCAGCAGCATGTAACTCCGAGGTGTATGGTGATCTACATCTGTATAATAGGAATCAGAGACAGCTGACATGGGGCTTCGTGCTATACTTCCCACCTCCAAGGCTCTGAGGTCAAGGTGGTTGCCATATTTGTCATACTTGACTCCCAAGTAAGCTGATGATGTGGGATCAGGCTGGCGGCTAATGACATCATATTTAGTTGCATCCAGCTCTGACAAGAGGGCTGCTTGTCTGGCAGCTTTCTGCTGCAAAAGGAGCATCTGGTGGTAACTCTGCTGCTGGGAGCTAGTAAGCGAGGGGACAGAGGAGTAGAGAGAATGAGATTGGTAGGTTTGGGGAGTTTGGTAGAGAGGCTGCTGGTATTGGCTTTGATTGTATTGGTACTGGGAGTATTTTCCATACTCATGCTTGGTTTGAGGTGGAACAAAGTCATCCAATTCTGACTGGGGAGCTGTCCTGGGACGTTCAAGACCATGACCTTCAATCTCCTCATCTTCACCACTTCCACGCCCACCTCTCGTCTCTCGGATGTTACTAACCTCACTGTCTGACATGTAGTCTCTGTCCTCTGCAACACTCTGTAAATAGGCCCTTTCCCTCTTCTCTCTCTCCTTTAGTAGCACATCTTTTCTACGATTAATGCCCATCTCTAAATACCTAAGCTTGGCATCAATCTCTTTCTCCTCCTCATCTAACTCTGCTTGTCTTTTGCGGAGCTTGGAAGACTCACGCTCCACCAGATCTAGCTCACGATCAATGTCTTGCAGGATCTTGGCACGTGCCATGTTGGAATTGCGGCACATTCGTCGGCGAGCCGAACCAGTGCTGTATGCTGTCTGCCCGCTCGTTGTTGATTCTTCCTCTGACGGTGGATTGGGGAGAGTCCTCTTCACCTTCTTTTGAGTGCCGGTTGGTGTACCACCTGAGCCTTTCCCCTAAAGGGACAGTAAACAAAAACTGATTAGGACTGTAGGAATTCAGAACAGTCAAAAACAGTTTTCTTAATCTCCAAAATAAATGAGTCAGGTGCTTATGTAGCCTCCCTTATGTAGCCATTTGAAAAATTATTTCCTCTTAACCACATAACTCTGAAACTCAAAATGAATCTGAGATAATTGCTAAATTTCGCAAGATTTCAGTTATAAAATGAAAAGAGTAGAAGTAGCAGGTCACCGATTCTAGACTCTCTATAGTGTTAATATAAAGTCATGACTATAAATTATATATAACATAGTATATTTGAGTGTATGAAAGGTTATTAAAAAACACACCTTTTGTGCCTCCCAGTAAGATATCTGTCCCTGCTCATAAATGTTACCTACTACTCACTGAATTGCATATGCGTAAATTTCGTTTCAAAAGAAGTCATTTATTCACATTAAGCCTCTATGGATCTCTGAGCATTCAGTATTTTCCTGCAAGCTCAGCTCATTTTCCATCATTTTATGTATGTATGAGATTCTCAGCAGTGAATCGCCCAGGCAGAAAACTGAAGACTTCCATGCCCCACGAGTGCCGAGGAGGGGTATGGAAGAGGAGCAACATACTGTAGGATGTCTGAATGGATATGAGTAACCTCTTCAGTTGTTTTTTTTACCACCCTTTGTGTATATGTTTCCCTGTGTATATCCACAAACCTAAAATACATTACAGCATGTTTGTTTTCATAACACACAATACAGTATTATGGTAGGAATGCATGACATAATTCTTAATGTTAAATAAAGCTTAATTTAAGCTTTTACATATAGTACATCTTGGTATAAACAGGTAAGTCTGCATTGCGTAACTTTGCTCTCTATAGTCAGAAATTGGTTTGGTTCATCCCCTGGGTTAAGGTCACACCAATGTACAGGATAGGAACAACAGCATGGTACAACATTAAGTTCAATGAATGGAGAACCAGGCTGAGATACTCTATGACTACACCAAGATCTCTTGGTGATGAAGAAAAATGGCAGCAGTATTTCCAGTACCAAACATGCATGTCATACAGCTTAGTGTGCAAGCTTACTCATGCAAACATTAAGAGAACATGCAAACTCTTGCTGTGGGGCAGGATAGCAAAACACTGATCCATCATGTCACAAATGATTGTGTTGGTGATGCAAGACACTTCTTGTATGTACTTAACATACTAAATATTAATTCATATGTGAGTAAAACAGTCAGATTATGGTAGCTGGAGCTTCTACAAGGCTATTTAATGAAAGAATAGGCTAAAGTCGGACATACCTCGTCAGAAAGATCGAACATTATTAATCTAATGTTTACAAAAACAAATAACATTCTTAGCCAGTGCCTATGTTCTCTCTTAAATCCACATCAGTTAATGTAATACATATACTACTCACAGTATAGCTATCACCATACTGGGTGCCAGATGTTGCCCTTTCTTCTCCTGTTGGACTCATGGGCTTAGGGTCAGACATGGATCTCTGCATGGCTTTTGGTCCCCTGGGACTTGCTGGAGAGGCATTTGATGGATCCGGACTTCCTCTTAACTTTTGTGGGCTTGTGTCACCCAGTGATTTCTCATAGGACACAAACTCAAGGGATTTACTAGGGGATATACAGGGGGATATAGGGGAATATAGTACGTTGGGAGATTTAGGAGGGGCTTGAAGCGTAGAGGAATCAACTTTGAGGTTAGGAGATTGGCCTACTTCTAAGGGGGTAGGTCGTTTCTTTGGTGAGATTCTTTCAGAGTCAGACAGCTCCATCCTGGTGTCCATTCTAATGTTCCCCTCTGTATCTGTTTGTATTGAAATCTCAGTATGGGCTTTAAGGGACATCTCTGACTGCCCACCCCTATCACCCCTGGCAGTGCGTGGCCGGCTTTGCCGGTTTCTGGTCTGAGCCTCCCATTCTTCTTGATCCTCATCGTCAGTCTGCACACAACTATCAACACTCTTTTTAGCAGTTCTCTTTTTTCTCCCTGCTGTATAAGCTTTGCTGACTGTTTCATCCTCTTCATCTGTCTGGCACCCACTATCTGTGATCTTTCGCGAGAGCACTGTGCCATCAGGTCCTAAGACAACGGCCTCCTGCACTCCATGCCCTGGTATGTCCCCACCTGGGTACATCTGACGAAGTTTTTGCTCTTCCAGTTGCATGCGCAGTTGCTCTTGGAGTCTCTGAATCTGTTCAAGCTGCTGCTGTTGCTGGGCATAAGTTTCTTTCTGCATCATAAGGTGAGCCTGTCTTTCCTCTTCTTGTTGGTTCAGAATCTGCTGCTTCATGGCCTGTAGCTCCTCCAGTTCCTTCTGTACTAAAAACTGTTCATGCTCTCTGAACCGCTGAATTTCCTGGCGCTCCCACTCTAATTCCTCAGCCAAGCGCTGTTGCTTGAGTTTCTCCATCTCTAGCCTCTCACGCTCTGCCTGATACTGGCCGTCCCCAGGAACCATCGGTGAAGACAGAGCCTCCAGTGAAGCAGCTATGGCCTCCAGGGATGCATCAGTGTAGGTATCAAGGGATAAAGAGGTTGTTGCTGTGGCGATACCAGCAGTGCTACCTCCTCTAGAGATCTCAAGATTGAGTGGGGTATCTCCTTGTTCTTCTGTTGCAGTTGTGGAGATGGTGGAAAGGAAACTGTGGGACCGTGTAAGTGGCAAGTTCTGGAGGTTGGACAGGGAAGGCATGGTGTCGCTGGTATGCATACCTGATAGAGTGTTGTATGATGTACTAAAGATGGACCCAGGTTGGGTAGTAATGGCATAAGTAGATGGAATTGGTGCTGCAACAGAGGAATAAACCACCCCATTCGATGACCTCAAGACACTGCTTGTACCAAAGAGTGTACCAACAGCACTTGTGACTCTGGCTTGGGAATAGGGTGGGATTGTCATTCCTGCGTAAGTACCTTTCTTGGAGTAGTCAACAGCTTCACCTGTCAAAAGTCAAAAATATCAGTTGAGTCCAAATAATACAGACTTTTTCAATATTGAAGCAAGCCATGCCTGATTCAACTAATGAAAAAAGGTGGAAAAGGGAAAAAAACTCATGTTGAGAAGTGCAACAAGTATAAATAAGATTTGCAGTACAGTAACAGCATGCAGGCACATGCAAAAATATTACGGTGAAAGGGCAAAAAAAGAAACAAAAAAAAGAATTGTCCATGCAAAAGAAAAAGAAAAGCAAAAACAAACAAAAAATGCCATGTTAGCCATGAATGAGTCGAGGCAGTTCAAAGTGACATTTTAGTGATAGGTCTGCAATGTCACTGCACTGACCTGCATCTGAAATCTTTGCTGAGGTAAGATCTACTGCACCCTCTGTGGTATCACTGAAATTATAGCTGTTCTTACTCTTGTAAAAGAACAGGCCAGCTTCTGCTAAGTTAGTGTCTGACATTGACGGTTTAATTCCACCAAACCCTCTCATGCCGTAAGGTGTTCGGTCATACTGGTAATGGTCATCACGATATCCAAAACGATCTTCAGGCAAGGGAGTGGTAGGTTGCTGAGTAGTGCAGCTTCCTGCAAATGGGAGCTTGTACACAACATCACAGCATACAACTCTTTTCCCTGCAGTCAGATCCACTGGTTTTCCATCATCGTCCGTGATTACAGCTGTGACCACTTCTGTAGAAGCAGAATCCACTGACACCATAGTGTTAAATGGTTTTGTTGTGCTAAGGTCAACAGCTCCTGCCACAGTGGTTGTACCTGTTAATCCATTGGCAACACAACTTGCAATACAAGTGGGTGCAATAGTGACAGGGGTTGCCTGGAAAGTTCCTCCACCCGTGCTTGATCCAACTGAGAGGTTGATAGGGATCTCTGTACCAGCATGAGTGGAGGGCTGAAAATCAATTGGTCGATATATAATTTGAGAAACAGGCTCAAATGCTTTGTTTTTTGTTAGCTGAAGGGGCAATGAAGATACTTGAGAGGTGTCTACATTGTCACATTGCTGTATTGTGGCTGCACAGGTGACAATGGTGATACTATCAGTCATTATAGAAACTGTGGATGATTCAGCACTTAGGTTGACCACAGGTGACTGCACTGCACTGTTTTGACGATTGACATCAGTTGCAAATGACTGACGTCTTGAGTCTGTGCCAGCGGACAGGTCCACACCATTCATGTCTGATCCTGGGTCCAACTTCATAGTCCTAAGATCTACCACCTCAGTAGGTAAGATGGTCTGTCCATTCTGTGCTGGCAACTGGGGCTTAGGTTTCTCCATCGAGATTGGGACACCATTTGCCCTGGGAGCAGGCACCGGTGGTGGTGTCCTTTCATGAACAACAGAGACAGTGGTCCTCTGGACTTCGGTGGTGACCACTTGAGAGATTAGGTTAGGCATAACCACAGGTGGCTGTGCCGAGGCAGATATCGCCTCAATTATGTGACAAGAACTAGATACATGTTTTTCTGGGCCACAAATCTCTTGACTTTCAATGGATTCTGTGACTCGTGTGTATGCCAAAGGTACCCTGGTTGTTTGAGGAGGGGTTGGTTGTGGACTCTGCTGTGGATAAGATTGAGACTGAAGCTGGGGTTGGTAATAATTTTGGGGCCGAGCTTGGCGTGAAGGAGATGCTGGGCCAGGGCTTGAAGGAGCTTGAGTTGAGACACTGTCTACAGGAGAGCTGGGCTGAGATGGCAATGTGATGACTACATATGTATCACGAAGATTGCTGGCATATCTTGGAGAAGAAGGCGAAGATTGAAATGGCTTGCTCTCTGAAGAAGGACTTAGATTCAGGGCTATGTCAGTAGGACCAGTGGGAAGTACAGTGGGTCTTGTTGGATGTGGGGCATGGGCCGGTGAAGAAGGCTGTGAGCCAGGCTTTGGTGCAATTGGTGGTTTGACACCATGCCCTGGTCGGTGGCTATCTCCAGTCCCTGAATGGGAGGATGGCTTTGGGGCAACAGGAGGGGGAACATGAGGCTTGTACATTGGTGTAACTGCTTGTCTTGTGGGCGGTCCTTGGGCTGCAGTCATTACCACTATCTCTGGCCTGATTGGAGTTGCTGAAGCCTGAGGTGGAAGTGGAACTGGAGCTTTTCTGGGAAAAACAGTAGGTTTTGGTGGGGTCGGTGGAGGCAGTGGTGGTGCAACAGGTACTTCTGCTTTTTCCTGAGAATTAGCTCTACGCAGGACGCTTGGCTTGGGGGGTATAGGGGGGGCAGTTGACACTACGCTGGGAATACTGGGTGTGTACTGAGGGACTGTGGGCAAGGGTGATACACTGGCAATTACAGGGGCTGATGTTCTTGGAAGTGCACTAGATAAATCAACAACATCAGGCTGGGATTCTGCGATTGTGGTGTGAGGTTGTTGAACTGATGTGGAAGATGGAGGTGACTCGGAAAACACTGTTTGAAGCTCAGTTTCCATAGTTGTTTCTGATACCACAATTATATCCCCTTCCTTTTTGATAATACTCTCATCATCAGAAGACAACTCTCCTGAGGAGCACTGTGTCACCTTTAAGTCTGGAATGGGGTAGAGTGCCTTTATAGATGCTTTGGCTTCCACTTCTGGCTCCTGCTGAGTTGGACTTGTTCCAGGAGTCAGCACTCTTTTAATTAGCTCTTCATATGCAGTTTCAGCATCCAACAATGGCTTCCCATCTTTGCCTAATGTTACTGTGCTGCTTTTAGAGAAGGTATTCTCAGCAGGTTGTAACACAATTTCTGGGGTAGTGCTTTGTTTTTGTGGCTGCATATTTTGATATTCCTGCTCCAGCTGCATGAATTCCTTTCTCTTCTTTATCATGTCTTCATAAACTTCATCAGGTGATCTCAGTGTTTTGGGCTGACTAGGAACCACAATCTTCTCTGGCTCCCCCAGATCAGCTGTTGAATTGTCAATAAGAGATGCATAGGCATAGTCTTCAATAAGCATGCCTCCATAAAGGGACTCTTTTCCCGGTTGGATCTCGCCCTTGTCAAGTGTTGGAGACTTAGCCCTCAGCAGTATTTCTTCATAAGCCTCATCAGCAGATTTGAGAGTTTTTTTCTGTGGTTTATTAGTATTTTGATCATCTGTTGGGGAGTGAAGAGATACTGACATGGGCAGTTGATAGGTTTTCTGAACTGCTGCGATCTTTGCGGCATTGATTTCAAAACCTTCAGAATCAGATTCAATACTGGGGGAGAAATCAGAGCAGGATGATCGTCTGATTTCCTCCATCTCAGCTTCTTGCCTCAGTTCCTCTGTTGGTGAGGCATCTTCAATGGGGGAAAGATTGCTTGATGGTGTCTTTGGACGCTCTCGCCTCCTCTGGGCTCGAATCTCTTCTTTGTCTTTCTTGGATTTTTTCCCAGAGCCCTTTTGTTTTTCTTGCTCCCTTAGCAGTTCCTCTTCTTCCCGTAACTCCTCTTCCTCAGAAGAGTCTTCAATGGTTGGCAGCATTTGACCAGGTTGTCTGTGTTTTGCCTTTCTGTGTTGTTTACCTTCACCAGAACGGATATGGCTGGGACTACTACTGTCACTATCTTCATCCAGTGATGAAAGGGATGTTGGTGATGTCCCAGGAGTGAAGCTGGATGCATGTAGACTGGATGAACCCTCACCTCTAGACCGATCATCTGGAGAGTCAGTAAGGCTTTCCATTCCATCATCATTAGGTGTACGCATAGGGCTGGTGGTTGAATTTAGCTCCATAGTTTGGAATTTGCGAACTCCAGTGCCACTCTGACGCTCCTCTCCTTTTGGTTCTTGCTTCTCCTCTTGGTCTATATCAGGTTTATCCACTGAGCCACAGAATTGCTTATCTTCTTCATCATCTGGACTTATAGTGCTTTTCTTGGTAAGTCGCCTGGCTTTTCCTAATGTACTTCTCTCTACAGCCTCTGCTGTCTTTTGTTCAGTTTGTTTCTTCTCATTTTCTCGGATCTTGCGCCGGATTAGGTTTTCCTCATCAGACGGGGAAGCATCTTCATTCTCACTCATTTCCATTATCTGTTTTCGGATAAATTCCTCATCGTCCCCAGACATTGGGCTTTCTTTACCAAAGCTTTCACTGCTATCATCCAGGGAATCTGCCCTGACATCCATGGGCACAAGGAGCTTTTTCTTTGTGGTACCTTTGGTATTCTTCTCAGAAAGTTCTCTGTCGTCCTCTGAGCTTGGTGAATCAGGTGAGAGGGGAAGCAGCTCTAATTTACGTTTGGTCTTTAGAGTGTCTGTTCTTTTCCCATCATCCTCTGGTTGTGTGCTTGCCTGGGCCTCAAGAATGGGAAGGACTGTGCTTTCCAGCTTGGCTAGGTCTGACGGGCTGGTGGGACTGCTGTCCTTGGCAGTTATTTCTTTCTCTCCAGGCTCTTTCAAGGTCTCCACAGTTTTAACCTGTTGATTTGAAATAAGACACAATTATTTTATTTTTTTAACCACAGAGGTTGCAATTAAAAAATTAAAATATTCAAACTTTAAATTTTCTAGGTTGTTAGATGTGAACAATGTGTAGGTGCATTAAATAGTTGTAAAAAAAAAAAAGCATTTTTCTGATTCATGACATAAAATGTAATGGCAGCAAAACCCGGTCATTAAAGTATATTCTCAATATCTGTTTGTACTAACTTTAAGTGCAAGCTTTAAGTTGACAGAGTGTACAGAATAACATTTAAATCATTATTCAACTACAGACATTTCCTGGCATCCACATGTAACTTAATACATTTGTTAAATATAGCAGAAATAAAGCAAATGATGTAATCATATCATCAACTACTACTTGTGCTAAATACTATAGTCACCTCAGCGACGGCATCTTCATCACTGGGTTTTCCCAAAGGCTGAGTTACAGTCTCTTTTTTTCCCTCCATGTTAGTTTTCTCATCCTTTGGGCCCTTGTCCTGCTCACTAACTACAGACACTGGGATTTCAGGTTCTGCTACAGGGACTGAAGCTACTGAGACAGACACACCTCCATGTTCAAAAGCTGTCTCTGATACTTCATCCTTAGTTGATATGGTTTTATTTCCTACATCAAACTCTGTAGTGTTGTCCTTGTCACAGACTACAGTTGTCTCTGATACTGAAATAAGTTCCTGGATGTCTCCAGCAACAGGTTGTGACTCAACTTCTTTTTTGTCCATTTTCTCTTCCTTCCCTTTGATTGACAGCTTTTGCTCTGCAACTTTCTCAAACAGTTTCTCATCGCTGACTGTCAGAGCCAACGTCTCTCTCTCTACTTTATGTTGATTTTCAGCAATACTGTCTGTATTCTGTGAACCAGCTTCAGGCTCTTCCTGAATGACTTTCTCCTGACAGGCTTTTTCGCTGACTTTTGCCTCACTAATGACAGCTGAGGATGACACCATCTCTATACTTTGTATTGTTTCCTTGTCAGAGATCTCACCTTGCTCTTTAGAATCTGGAGTTGGGGGAACAGAAGCTTTCTCAGATTTATCATCTGCTTTTAACATTGAATCCATAGATGTTTGATTTTCCTCTTCCTGTTCTCCTCTCTCTGCATCGGCCACAGGCTTTTCTTTCTCCTCTAACTTCTCTGGCGCTGATATTGTCTCAACACAGCTTTTCTCAGCAGGTGATGGCTCAAACTTTGTTTCTGGTTCTATTTCTTTATGTGTCTGTATCTCTGGTTTGGGGATTTCTTCAGTGACAGTCACAACTGGCTCTTTTGCTGTTTCTGATTCTTTCTTCTCTATTAAAGTACAAACATCATCTGTTTCAATAATTGAGGATGCTGGACTTGATTCAGCTTTACCAACATTCTCCTCCAGAGGTTTCTGGTCATTTGCCTTCTCCACTGCCTCTTCAAAATCTTTCCCTTCAATAGCTTTAACCTCAGTAGACTTCTCTGCAGCTGCATTCTCCTGAACTCTCTCCTCTTCAAAGGCTTTGTCATTACATGATTTATTCTCAATTCCTGCCTTCCCAAAAGCTCTCTCCTCTACAGTTTCTTTTTCTATATCTTTTTCCTTAATATTTATTTCTTCAGCAGGTTCCTTCACTGTTTTCATCTTAAGTGATAATTCCTCATCAGGCATTTTCTGCTTTTCCGTATCCTCTTCAATAATAACTTTTTCAAAAACTATATTCTCAACAGTATTCTCTTCTATTGCTTCCTCCGGAACTTTGGTTTCTCCTTCAACCAGAGCAACAGGGTGTGACATATCTGCTGCGTCAAGTAGAGTAGGCTCCTCCTCTTTTTCTATGGGTTTATTTTCCACTTCATTCACCTGACTTTTCTCCTCTGAAGCTGAGACAGGATGTTGATTCTCTACAACTGAAGAAATATTAGATTCTGTACATTTTTCTGGCTCCGGTTTTAATTCTTGCTGGGTCTCAACAGGTTTAGGGAGCACAACATTGTCAACAGGAGCTATATGTTCTGGAACCTCAGCTGCAGGAGGAGGAGCACCTTCTCTGAATACTGGCTTCTCTATTGTAGGTTCTGGTTCTACCTTTATTTCTGTACTAACTTCATTCATGACATCAGGTGCTACACTGGCAGCCTCAGGCTTTTTAGTGATGTCCGTTTGCTCCACTTTAACAGCTGTATCTATTGTATCTGATGCAATAACTTCATCTATCTGGGCTTGTGCAGATATTTCATGCGGCATATTTAACAGAGAAACTGGGTTTGAATGTGCATTTTGTGTTTTTATGATTGTATAACTTTCCTCCTCTGAAGCTGAGACAGGATGTTGATTCTCTACAACTGAAGAACTATTAGATTCTGTACATTTTTCTGGCTCCGGTTTTAATTCTTGCTGGGTCTCAACAGGTTTAGGGAGCACAACATTGTCAACAGGAGCTATATGTTCTGGAACCTCAGCTGCAGGAGGAGGAGCACCTCCTCCGAATACTGGCTTCTCTATTATAGGTTCTGGTTGTACCTTTATTTCTGAAGTAACTTCATTCATGACATCAGGTGCTACACTGGCAGCCACAGGCTTTTTAGTGATGTCCGTTTGCTCCACTTTAAAAGCCGTATCTATTGTATCTGATGCAATAACTTCATCTATCTGGGTTTGTGCAGATATTTCATGCGGCATATTTGACAGAGAAACTGGGTTTGAATGTGCATTTTGTGTTTTTATGATTGTATAACTTTCCTCCTCTGAAGCTGAGACAGGATGTTGATTCTCTACAACTGAAGACTTTTCAGATTCTGTACATTCAGATTCAGGCTTTTTAGTGATGTCTGTTTGCTCCACTTTAACAGCTGTATCTATTGTATCTGATGCAATAACTTCGTCTATCTGGGGTCTCCCACCTGGCTTAGCAACTTCTACCTCTGTTATAGTGTCTTCTTTTTCATTTACAGCTGGTTTTGGATCAAGCTGAACAGGAACTTTGTGTGGGACTGCTTGTGGGATCAAGGCAGGTTCTGGCTCAACTGAATTAGTTGTCACTTCTGGAAGCTTTTCTGGAGTTGGCTCTACTTTCTCATTAACTGTCAGGGGAGCTGCAGCCTCGCTCTGAGTTATCTTGGGATTTGGCTCTGTTTCTACCTCAGCCGGGACGGTTGTCTTGTCTAAACCTGTATTAGTCAATAGATTCTGTGTCTCTCTTTCCACATGGGGAGCAAGGTCCTCTGTCGCATTCTCAGAGCTACTCTGTTGTTGACCTGCTGAGATTTCACTGACAGATGCACTCTGTGCTTGTTGAGCATCACTAGATGGCCCTGTTTCAAAGTGAGTGCGGTCCTCTGCTGCTCTCTCAGAGCTACTCTGCTGTTGCTCAACGGCACGGATTTCACTGACAGTTGCACTTTGTTGATCAGCATCAGATGGCTCTGTCTCAGGGTTAGGGCAGTCCTCTGCTATTTTCTCAGAGCTGTTCTGCTGTTGCTCAACTGCTGGGATTTCAGGTACACTCTCAGCTACACTCTCTGAAATTGAAACTTGTTGTTCAGGGTGAATTATAGGCTCAGACACTGGTTCAGCTGTTAGTGGTTGTTCTTCCCTTGACTGTAGTGTTTCCTGAGGGGTGCTATCAGGAGGAGGGGTAATATCAGAATGAGAGGAATCATCATGAGGTGAAATGAATGCATCAGGTGTGGGAATGGTTTTGGACACTACCTTGGTATCAGGAGCGGGTGGGGTTAGGTCTGCTGCTTCTACTAAAGGTTTGCTATCTACAGCAGCAGGGGCAGGGGTGGAGGAGGGAGCGGGAGCAGGTGGTTGCTTCTTTGGGGAAGCCTTGGCTGGAGCTGGCATGTCTCCCAGCTGGCCAGACATGGCTCGTTGGGTCTGACAGTTGAGGCAAAGCCATTCTTTCTGTAAGACAAAGATAAGAACAAATACATATTATTTAGTTTGCTGTGATATGCTTTCTGCCGCAAAATTAGAGAATAAATAACTGCCATTAATCTTTCATACAGCATACTGAATTGCCTGGTTTCAATTGCACAAAATTACTTGACACTTCTGATAAATCCCCACAAATAATTATTATTGGAAATGTCTTCTTTTAATGTTAACAGTTATGTGAAGCTAAATCTTTCTATGTACTAAAAAAGGCCACTGGGACAAGGAAACAATGTAACTTCTTCTATTTCAAGGGAATGTTTTACATTCATGGGACTTAAGAGACAGGCCTATGCATAATGCATGACAATGGGACAGGGGTTTACCAAGGCATGGCAGAAAGGGTTGGGTGGCTTGTACAGATATTTCATGTAGCAGACTTAACAGAGTTTAAATGTGCATTTTGTGTTTTTATGGTTGTATAATGTGGTACGCATGCTTTGAGCTGGAAATTAAATTCCTTACAAACATTCAACACTGAAAAAAAATTACTTATCTCCATGGCTTTTGTACAAATCAGTGAACTGCAACTTTTTTTCCCAAGACTCTGTGCTCTCTGACCTTATTTAGTTTCAGTTACACCTCAATTCAAACGCTGAGGCATGCACAGGTCAAGTAAAATAATTTGACAGTGCTGTTTATTCTTTAAGTACCATCATTTTATCCTTGAAATCACCTGGGATATATAGTTCTTATCCAAATCTTAACAATAAACAAAAACATTGCTGAAACAGCTGCTCTAATCCGTCACCTCAGAGCTCTGCTAAATCTGTTCTGTCGTGGCAATCTCCTTATTGTTGTATATTCCCAGGTACTTACTTAAACACTGGGCTCTAGAGGAACATACCAACACCAAAGGCCCTTCTCAGGGCTATATCTCAAGAGCTGCAGCTATTATTGTAGTTTAAAATCCAGTATATCTTTGCTTTAGGTGGTAATTAAAGTGTTTATAAACAATCAACATGTTGGGATTTGAGGAAAAAAATACCATAGCTAAGAACAGTGAAAACACACATACACACATACTATTTAATGTGGGGACACTAGACCAGAACATGTATTATGGGGACCACAGACACAAACACTAATCTGTCTCACACACCACTTGCAAGCACACACACACACACACACACACACACACACACACACACACACACACACACACACACACACACACACACACACACACACACACACACACACACACACACACACACACACACACACACACACAGTATTCTCAAGTCAGTATGTTTTCAACAGTCCTACTCTGACGTAGACACACATTTCGCCGAGTGATCTAACATTCCTTTGTGACCTTACCCCCACCCCCCACTCTTATGAATGCCTTCACCAGGCTTAACAGCGGGGTTTATGCTATATTCATGTTAAGCCATGCAGCAGACAAGCCACCCCTCTCCAAGTACAGAAAGAAAAAGAGAGACAGGAGGATGGAAGAAGAAGACTGAGGGGAATGTCGCAGCAGGAAAGTCAGGCATGAGCAGTAATATTGCAGTCCATGCCTACGCTGTAGTGATGACAATGACAGACCTGCACACATCTCTGTGGTATATACCCAAACATAAAATAAGGTTGAATTGCGACTCACACAATCAAAGAAGTAGTAACAAAAGATATGATTTTAATATTTGGAAGGAGGGAAAGAAATATAGACACATGGAAGGTGGCCAGTGAAAGAGAAAAACAACATACAGAAAAGCCAGTGCTAAGGTTTGCTGACATCAGTGAGTTACAGCCCCTACTCGATCGAAATCCAGTTAATCCTCAGACATGAAGATGGACACAGCACAGATGCGAATGCTTCTGTGCGTGTGTTTATGTGTCCTATCAACATCCGTCGCTGCTGGAAGGACTTGAGATGGGAGTTTCTTCAGTTTGATGGCTCTATCAGTTAAACCAGAGACCAGGCACTGTGAGCTGGAGAGATGGTGGCCAGATAAGAAAAGATGAAAACCTTCAGTCAGACAGTTGGTCAGCCTCAGCCACTTCAGCGCCAGTCATCACCAACGTTATCAACACATCATTACAGGAACACTTAAAGCTTTTACTCCCCCTTCAAAGACACTTCAGTGTGTTTCTTATAGCTACCTTGCAAAACTAAATCACCCCTTTTTAAGTCATTTGGAATAACCTTTCTGTTAAAGCAGATATGTTACTTTAAATCACTACTGCTAAGTGGCCATGTCCAATGTATTTCCTACTGAAATGTCGTACAGCCATTATCCAAGGCCATCTGGTAATTTATAGTTTTCCTAGCTTAATTTAAAGTTACACAAGGTAAATTTGGCAGCTCTGACTTCAACACCCAGAAACCAATATCATTTCAGGTCTGTTCACAAAGTGAGCCTTTGTTTACCTTTCTATTTAGCTTGGATCACTCTATTACAAATATACAGAGGGATGGGAAAAGCCCATAATGCCATGCCAGTTTTACTACATGCTCTCTCTGTCGCTGCTAATTAGGAGTTTTTCAAATAGTACTTTAATAATTAATTTTATCAGTACATTAGTACATTTTTTTTTCAAGGACAGTGTCACTTTGAGCTAAATGCTAAAATGTCGAGCTTTAGCAGAAAATACTGACCAGTTTTACCATTTAAGTTTACTGTGTCAGAATACCACCAACATGTGCTAATTATCACTAAACACAAACTACAGCTGTGGCTGAGGGGGATGTAATTAGTTCTACATGTACTGGGCAAGCAACAACCTGCGTGGCTGAAAAATTAGACCCATGGAAGTGCTAAAAATTGCAGTTCCTGGAAGGACACCTACCCTTAATGCATGATTAAGGAGTGACAGGAAGGTGATGTCCTTCAGCAGCCAGGATTCATTCTGCCCGCCCTAGCCTCCAACCATGCTCCACCTCTTTGCCCATTTTTGGATGGCTTCAAAATAGTCCTTTAGAAACCTATGGGTAATGTCATAGACACACCATTCATGTCGATAGTCTTTGGTCATATTGAGTATCAGAAATTTTACTTGATGATGGCACCCGATGAAACATAAGGGGATCAGCAAATTCATGAAATTTCATCCTCTAGGTAAATGAATGTCTGTAGCAGATTTCATGACAAGCTATCCACTAAAACACTAGTGAGGAAGCACTTGTTGGATTATTGGATCCATTATAAATGATAGGGGGGATCTACAGGGTCTAAATTAACGGGGATGATACGCTTTCCCTCTTGCAGCCTTGCCTTGTAATTAACACTAACGAGGCAGGTGTATTTTTATACAACAATCTTTCCTGCTGAAAAGCTTTCAAATAGACATACCGGCATGCATTTCTGTTTATCTGTTGTGATGAGTTCTGCAAACAGCAGCATGGATGATTCATAAAAGCACTTTCTCACATCAACATCTTACAAGGATGTTTTCTAGCTTCACATGTTCACAGACACCAAAACATTTTGACAAACACCACCACGCACAGAGATGAGTTTGTGACGGCATTGGTGTCATACATATTCTCAGCTGAAAGGCACGAAATACCTCGGAAGGAAATGACAACTCTCTCTCTTCCCACATGATGTATCTCAAACAAATACAAGCGAATATGTGAACGAATAAGGACAGATTCGATGCAAGTGTTTTCATCATTCTTTCCTCTCTAACTTTCCCTCCTCCTCAAACTTCCTCCAAGGGCACAGAGTAGACAAACTGAAAACCGCAGACAGCAACCAAATACTGAGACTAGATGGGCTGTAGCCTTGCCCATGTTCAGTTATTGTATCTAACTGGGAATTGGAATTGTTTTGAAGGTCGGTGCAGCTCTTTGATTAAGACTAGGGATCCTACAAGGGTATTACTAATCTAAATTTAGACAGAGCCTGGCACTGACAGTGGGTAGAAGTAGAGGATCTAGAGGAGGATGGGAAAGATGGATAAAAACAGATGACATGATGGTGAAGGAGAGCAGTAGAGGAAATGTGAGGGCAAAAAAAGTGTGATAATGGTGTGTGTGAAAGGCTAAAGAAAATCAGAAGGATAAGGGAAGGGAGGAGAGAGAGCAAGATGAACCAAATGGAAGAAGGAAGAAGCAAACATTATTAGCAAACAGGATGAAACAAAAGTCATTTGGAGAAAGGGTGCGTGAGGGTATAGAGTGATGCAGTAGAAACAAAGGCGCTTAATGGCCATTGGAGGTTACTCAACACCAGCTCCTGCCAACAAGCTTAACATTATCACCATGTAAATCTGCTAATCAATTGCCAGGAAGTCAGATAAAAGCTGCAGCTCATGATGATTGCCAAGAATAAAATGTTAAAATTGGCAGTACCTGCTTTCAGGTAACTTCTCCTCGGCTAGCTTTAACTGCTCAGTGTTATTTCTCAGAGTTTCTTTAATCATTCTGTCTGAACAGCTTAAATAAATAGTTCACCATTTGAGAAATATGTTTATTTGCTACCTTGCTGATAGTTTTGTTTACTACATATTAGGCTACAGCTATGCTAGTGAGCTTAGTTTAGCATACAGACTGAAAAGATGGGGAAACAGCCAGCCTGGCTCAGACAAAATTTAACTGTTAGCATCTTGAGTTTATTCCATTTAAACAGTAAAGTGGTGTTTTCAATCCATCTTCCAAGATACAATGGTATCTCTACCAACTACTGCACAGGTAAATAAATACTGCACACCAATATTTTAACCAAGATAAAAGGCAGCTCATTTTGTTATAACCCTTATTAAATTAATAAAAATTAGGCTGTTGAAGTGTCCTTTGTGCAGCTTAAGTCACCTTGCAGTACCAGAGATCTTTCTAAAAGTTAAGTCTAGAAGTTGTTTTGCCCTTTTCGCATTGATGAGTGTTTCCGAGTAGCCAACTTACAGTAATTGTAATGCACAAGCAGAACAGCACAGCATCAGCTCCTTTACCAGCCAAAAAAGATCTCTGTCCTAATACATTTCCCATAGTTATAAATGTTCCCATCTTGGGAAGAGAGAGCCATCAATGTGCTGTATGCACCCTTTTCACGTGATCCAATGCTCATGTGTTGATGTCATTCTCGTTTGAATCATGAAACTAAATGTTATGTGAGCGGTGATAGCCTCAAGGCTTGAGAACTGGACTCTTGACCAGAATATTGTTGGCTTTAATCACAAAATAAGCAGCAAAAGGGAAGTTGAACAAATTGAATGCTGCTGTCAGAAAGCCTCAGAGAAAAGTACTTTTAACCCTCAGCTGCTTAGTAACAAGCACTGGAGGACCGTGGTTGTACTGGTCAGATCCTTCATGAGAATAAGCAAACCGAATATGAGTGAAGCAAAGTGCTGCAGGAAACCACAGCAAGCCATCTGAGCAAACTATTGCAAATTATTCAATGCTATATAGAAATATTCTATTTGACTCAAAGCTGACAGGTGGCAAATAAGAGCCTGAATGTTCTCCCTTGACAGCAGTGTCAGGCTATGTTGTTACATTGTGGATTGATATGATAATGGCAGGTGAGTGAAAAAAAAGAAAAAGGGTGTGTTTGTGTGTAGAAGTATGTTTTTTAAAGCGGCTCCAACACTAAGCAAGTAAGTGTGACAGTGCCTATATATACTCTGAGCCTAGGGATTAAGGATTTTAGTATATTTTTGGTTGTTGGTGGATGGTTGTTGGTTGTTGTTTCTTCAACCTGCTTTAGAATCTGTCTGCATGTGTCAGCATCTGAAAGAGAATACGTTAAGGTTTGCCTAAGTCACTGTCATATGTATAACAATGGGGAGTTTAATCCAAAAAAGTATACAGCAAAATGTTTCAATGTAATGTATTCATATTAAGTTTGTGTTAACACAATGAGAAACCTCAAATCCCTGTTATCCTTCCTGCTTAGAGCTCCATTCATCAATATTTGTTTTGACATTAAATCACATTCTGAAATGGGTAGCCCAAATCAAGCAAGCTTGTGGACCCCAGGAAGACAAGCAACCACTTTTTGGAAGCTAATGGAGATCCAAATAAAGAATAAAGCAATCTGACTGGTTCACAGTTGTGGTATAATAACCACGTACAACAGCTATGACGTCTAATTCCTTTGCACAATTTGATCAATTTTAGCTTTAGAAAGTTAGCTTATGTTAGGTAAAACCCACTTCAAAATGCAAACATTTAAGATGAGCTTATACCAACTAGGTGTCCTCACTACGAAGGAGTGGAGTGAGCAGTGCCCATCTCCTAATAAAAGTTTACACTATATTTAGAATTGTTTTCATTCCCTTACCTTTCCATCAGACAGCCTTTTCAGACATGGAACTGAAGCCGTTATCTATTCACTCTTCAAAGATACCAATTTTACTTTACAGAACACAGTATTTGCTGGTCTACCGCTGCATCGTTCAGTTAGTTAGTTAGTTAGTTTGTGTTATCGTTTGACTTTGGTAAATCCAAATGACCACTTTAAGCAAAATAAATAGTCTATGCTAGTTCCTAGTGTAGGCTACGTTCCACAGTAACCTTATGTCAACAGCCAGCAGAGGAGGGCCTATTTTCTATGGGGAACATTACTATATGTTAATGAAAATAGAGTTAAAATGGAATGTGTCACATCAGGACAAATACTAGCCGTTAGCTATGATATAATCACAGAATACCATGGCCTGAAATGAGCTATTGCTTTTATTTAACAGTTTTCAAGTATGGCAATATGAAAGTTATAGGCACATTCCAATTTGAATATATTGTTTTAAATTAATAAAATCGTTGCTTGTCATGAGCTACAGCCATATGATGGTCATTTTGCTCTGTATGTGTCAGTTGTTTGCTAACGCTTCCAAAAAGGCGATAATACGCCTTACTTATATTAAACATTATAGTGTGTAAGGAGCAGTTACTTCATACATCAATTTGCATCAGCCTCATCATAAGCTGGTAAATGTGTTTGTTTTCCATGCAAAGTTTTTCCGCTACTGAGCTCATCGGTGCATGTGGACAAGGGAATTGTGCCAGAAGAGTGGAAGGACGGGGAGGGGGTGGGAGTAAGATTTCCACCTCCCTTCTCCATCCCATCTAAAGGTTACGCCTAATGAGCTGTGGGCGTTGGTTAACAAAAAACATTTGGAAGCTTACTGTTGTTCAACGGAGATATGGAGTTAAGAGGTTCAGGCACACGTTGAGAGAAAAGGAACTGTGTTTTGATTGAACTGTAATTCGCCTGTAATGCTAATAACTGTGCATGTATATTCAGCAGTGTATAAGTGAATCATCTATAAAAAATATATACTGTATATTTGAACATGAAGCCATATACAGTACCATATGGTCCATGTTTTGTATGAGAACATTTTGTATTTCATGTTTGTTTTGTGTATGATATTTACTGCATATTAACATGGAATATATGCATGATTTATGCATCTATCATCAATGCTTTACAGTACTTTACTGTACAATTATAATGTATGAGTGCAATTGTTCTCACATTAATTCAGTATAAAAATGTGCAATAATTTTAAAAAACATTGACAAATATTAAGTGTTCATGTATAGTACAAAGTAGTCTCCATAATTTTAGTACGTGTGATTTTAATATAGTTTCATATGGAAAATACTGTACTTCGTTTCAAGCATGTAATATTATTGACCCACTTGGGAAAGCTTTTCCCTGGATAGCTACAGTACATGACAAAGCATATATTTAATCTACAACAAACACTTATGCTCTTGTCCTTAACCGGCATTTTGTACCAGAACTGGCCAACTGCGCTGTTATCAATCATTTTTGAATGCCAGGACATATTTGTATCCTACATATTTGTATAAGAGCATAACTGGTCAGTATTTCTATAGGAAATTAGCCAAGTTTACCTAGAAGTTGGTGTGGGAAAAGGCATAGGAGGTCCTAAACAACAAGTAACTACATTATACAGTATGTATTTGTTTCACTATAATTGTATTACAAAGACACAGGTCAGGGGCTTAATTTATAGAAAATATTCACAATTGAAAAGGAGCTAGTAAAACTAACAAACGCACTAACAGATTGAGGCAGCGGTAGAGCAACTCCTGTGTTCTGTGAGGTAAAAAGGACTGTTTTTGTCTTCAGTTCCCCCTAAAAATGACAGGGCAGTCCCACGACAAGGTAAAGCAGTGAAATTATTGTAAATATATTACACTTACACTGATAATGATACATTTTTTTTTAGGTGGGCCTTTATTTAGGTAGCTAAAATACATTCAGCGGCTGTCCCCAGCAGTACATTTCTTAGTTTACGAGCCTTCGGAAAATCAGAACTATCCTTTTAAATCTAGTAGCAACAGAGAGCCTTTTCCACATGCATAGCAGAGATACAATTCAGCCTCACAGACTTTGTTTAAATCAACACAGCCACACAGAACCACGGCTATGTTGTTGAATTCAAGGCAATTTGAGTGTCGGCCGCTTCCTATATCCCCCCAACTATTGTGTGATGTTACAATTCATGCTTTGTCAGATGTTTCTGACTGACAGTAAATTCTGCCTATAGGTGTTGCTAATGTGACTCAGAGGCTTGAGTCACAAGTGCTACGACAAACCACAATAGTCACATTGTCATGGTCTGACTGCTAAGAGCAGCATTGGCTGGCGCCCATACCCTTTGTGACAACCCCCATCTTCTCCAGTCCCCTGTTCGACTCCTGTTTCTGTCTTTCTGAGTATTCTCTCTTCTCTCCTCTGTTTTGGGCTTTTCCTTCCTCCATTATAATTGTAATATGTCTGTGTTTGTTACTCATTTCACGTTTCATTTTCTGTTGCTGTTGATATTTTTCAGCCTGGACACGTATGTATGTGTACATTTCACACCTGATTTAATTGTAACTGAATAAAAAAACGGAGAGTTTGTGCCTAGGATCTTGTCTGTGTGTCTCAATCTGTCAATCCGACAAGTGCCTTACATCTTCACTCCCTTCCTCTATTTTCTAATCCACTTTCCTTTCAGATATTTTAATGCGTGGAAATTATTTCCGGAGGTGAAGCCATTTCGTAATCCACGCTCTGTTGTTGGCAGCACCTACTGATAATCAATTTTGAGTGAGTCAGACATAAAGCCAACTCACCTTTCCACACAAATCAGAAGCTCTCCTGTCACTCTTGTACCCTGTTTTCAAGGGGAGCAGCAGCCAGGATGTAAATACAACAGTTCGTGCTAACTCGATGAAGCCGTTTGCAGTGCCTGAAATCAGTTCATTCAATGGTAAACCACTTGTCACAACTTGAACAAAGTCCAGGACTTGGTAAATAGGGGAAACGGCATATTATATTCTAATTCATGTAACAACACTCACACTGCCAAATTATCCAAATAGTTCCCCAGCAGACATCAAAGCATTGCACCCCCATCCCGACACATACACACAAACACCTTAATGTGTAAAGACACTATCCATTTCAATCCTTTCAAGGTGGCTGTGTGTGAGTGAATCTGTGGGTTGCCTTTTGCAACAGAAAGACCCCTTTAAAGGAGGAAACGTGAAAGAGGGAGCACACAGCAGAGAGAGAGACACACATAGAGAGAAAGAGAGAGAGAGAGAGAGAGAGAGAGAGAGAGAGAGAGAGAGAGAGAGAGAGAGAGAGAGAGAGAGAGAGAGAGCGCTGCCCTGCAGTAGCTTGTGTTCTCTCCCTCTGTGGCTCTTTTGTGGCTGTGACTTGTTTTGTACACTTCTGCCTCCTGGGCAAGTGGGTTCAAAGCTGTGAGGCAACTGGATGGTATGGGCCAGATAAAAACTAACCTGGAATACACAAAGACTGAAATCAAACTACAGTAACCAACAGATTCATATCAGGGATGTGATAGATCAGGTAAAGAGGAGAACAAACAACACCAGGCTAAGGTTTTGAGAGGGTCTTGACTGTATCTGTTCATGACCATGGAGCATGCATTTATCTGCCAGTGCAGACTCAGGAGGGTTCAGACTGTGGGAGGGTATTGTTATGCTGTGGGCATCACCAAAGAATAACAATGAGGGAGGAAGACACAGGAAACACCACGTAGTGAGTGAGTGAGTGGGTCGGCGGATATCGAGCCTCACAGACGTGAGGATGCATAAGGCATGGGCCTACCAACAAAAACATGCAGGCACTGATGAACTAAGGCTGTCAAAAGTATTGTTACTTTCATATTTTTTCAATGCCACGTTTCAAAATGATACGGTCCACATTCAATAGCATTGAAAGTATCAAAGCATTTACTTTTTCTGTAACAGCACTGTGTGCAGGGTGTTCATGAAAAAATTATATAAATTTGGGTGCCCAGAACTTGTTTTTTTTCCATGGTATCCAAAGAGGTAGCGAGTATTGTTATTTTATAACTTGTATAGTATTTATAATTTGTATAGTATCGTACAACTGTATACAATTGTTTCAAATTCTGGTATCTTGACAACACTTTTTTATTATAAACAATAATTATTCATTGGAGAACACTCTTAAACAAAACTAGCACAGTTGACCCGAGACATATCTAAACTGGTAATTCCAAAAACAAGCTCTAAAATAAGCTGCTAGCTTTTTGGTATTTAGCATTGAGATAAAGTGTTTAGCCTAGCTTAGCATGGAGAAAATGCAAGTCTTTCACCATGGCGTTTGAAAAATATACATTCAGCACATCCGAAGCTGCCTTATTTACACACACAGTTCTGTATATCAAAACAAAGTTCAGTAAGAATGATGGTGATGACTACATTTGTTAGCTACAGATATAGTGCTGTATTTGCATGTCCTTTCTTTATGCAAAGCTAAGCTAAAAGGCTAAAATAGCCTTTGGTGCACTTTGAGTTTTCACTTTGAGTGGAGCCTAATTAATTCTTACATGACAGCAGAGTACTTGCATTATTCCTTTGCAGCATTCAGCAGCTAGGATCATCCCTTTTCCACAGCCTCTCAATGTTTAATAATTAGGACCAGGGAGGCCATTTCATTTATTACAGCAGGGCAAATACTTGTTGTTTGCCTGTAGTAATGTAGTGGTCAATTTTAAATGCTATGAAAAGAATAGTACATATTTGGTAGTTAATATTTATTAGACTTGCACAGGTGTATTCACCCTTAACTACGCCACTGTATCTATGACTGGATCCTAAACTGCAGGAACCGTAGACCGTGGTTCAGCTTCTGAATGGGAAAAAATCAGCGGTGATTTCCACAGAGCTTGGTAAGAAGAATGTTCAAATTTAGTTAGTTCTCCTGGTGATACAGGGTGTAGCTTGCAGGCTTCTCTCTGAGCTTGGATCCTTTCATTCATGCTTGTTAGCAAAGTGGTGCCTCTCCCATTTTAAGCAAGATTTCTCAGGCGAGCACATCATTACTGATAAGGGCAACATGACATGGAGCCTGAGCTACAGAAACATCGCTGAGCAGCACTAGACACACATCTTCACACTTTCTCTACATCAAAGGAAGCGACAGTGGGAAAGGCAAAGGGATAGCCCCACTAAGGGAGAGTCTGACACAGAGAAAACACGGTATTTAAGAGCAGGATAAGAACCAAAAACCACTGGTATTAAGAGTGTCTCCTCTCGGCCTTATAAAGATTAAAGGCTACAAAGAAAGAAGACATAGCAGAGTCAAATGATATAAAATTCTAAGAAAATGTTACAGAAAAAAATAATCAAAAGGGTAAAAGACAGTCAGGGGGATGTGATGGAAATTAATAAAGAAATGAAGAGAAGCGAGGGTGGGGTGCCTATTTTCACGACTCGATATAAGCGCAGACACTTGAGTTTAGGATCAAGCCTCGATAGAAATAACAGGCTTCCTGTTGCCCTTTAAATCCTTTTAAGAAAGGAGATTACGCCTACACACGCAAACGTGTTGACACATACCATATGCATGCAACCTTCAGTATTTCAATGGACTTTAAGGCCTTATTGTCACACACATATTGTGATGAAAAGTCATTCAAACAAGCAGCACACCTACAGTGTGCAGTGTGTGTGTCTCAGTCACACCCAGTCACGAATAAAACATACAGTTCAGTCGCTCACTTCTCACCCCACCCCCTCCCCAGACTCATACACTGCATGTACACGCACTGTGACCCATTCACATGCGTCAGCAAGTAAGAAAACCCATACTGACAGCCGACATTATAACAGCGAATGACACAGAAGCGAGGCACCGTACGTAGGAAGTAGATGACTCAAACAAGGTGTTGTATATGTGTTTGTTTCCTAAAGCCTTAGTCCACAAGGCAGTAATGCTAATTTGTAATTTGGATTTCTACTAGAACATGTGTTAATGCTTTGATGTAAAGAAAAAGAAATTTTTCTCATACTGTATGTGTGAAAAAAGCTAGATCCACTCTCCGTCTGAAACGCTTCATTTTAGCGCCTGTCTCTTTAAGCCCCCCCTCCCGAAAAAGCCCGGTCTGCTCTGACTGGTGTGCCTTTCCAGGTCTTTTGCATCTGTGCTCTTGGCATCTCTGCACCGTCATTGCATCCAGAATGACAGTAACTGTAGCACGACTTTCTGCCTTTATACATGTATATTATAGTTGTGACATCACAACCATGCAGAAGTCCTGACGGCTTGTTTAAAGGCACAGTTTCTGAATATGGGCTGTGTGAGTTTCTCTGCTGGATTTAGTTTTGGTACTTTCACAGTATTTATATAGCGCCTTGACCTGTTCCATAATGAAGAATAGATGGGAATTTTACTTTAACAATATGGGACCTTTCAGATTTAACTTGTTTTATTTGAGTTCAACTGAATCCTTGAACTATTAAATTGTATTTAGTCCTAGAAGAGTCAAAAATGATTCATCCTCTTCCTTGTACCAATTTGTAGCAACGCAATTCTTACACAAACAAAACTAAGTTGATGGTTCTGGCTTTAAGACAAGATGGAGTTGAAAGGACTAATCTATATCTAATTACAACATCAGTGGCTTGGATGCCCATCTTTTCAGCATAATTACATTTTTCCTCACGCGTGGGTTCTATTAAGTGATTGTGCAGTTCAGCTCCTCATTATCCCAGCAAATGTGTGCAATTCAGAGCTGCAGAAAAGGTCAAGAATCTGAAATGTTACAAGAACTTGATTCTTTCAAAGCGCTGTCACGACTGTAAACAAATGACAGCCATCTTGTTTTGGAATAAAACCAGAGGGCAAAGTGAAATGCTCAGAAAACCACGCCCACTTAAGGGTAAAACAAAACAATATGCAACTGGAGCTAGGTAAAACATAACATTTTAGCATGCCATGGGTTTATTTTAGAACCATGTATATCAGAGAGAATGTGAGCTCTTTGTAATCTAATGTTAGCCATGTATTAGCACCATATCTTTCTGGTTTATCCAGATGCCACTATAACATAAGTTGCATACTGACAAAATGCTTTAGCTCAACTTACAGAAATATAGTTAGCCTAACGCCACTACTCTCATGCATGGTTAAATATGAAGCGACAACAGCTGGTTGGCTAAGCTTAGCACAAAAACTTGCAAGAGCGGGAAACAGCAAGCCTGGCCCAGTCAGAAGACAACAAAATCTGCCTACCAGCATCTATAAAGCTCACTAATTAACATGTCATGTTTAAGTACAAAAATCTTAGTGTAAAAACAACAGTTTGCCAGAAAGTTAGGGCTCCATCTTCCTCTATTTCCAGTCTTTATGCTAAGCTAACTATTTGCTTGTTGTAGCATTATGTTAAATGGAAAAAAATGGGAGTGGTATCAATCTTCTCATCTAACTGGTGGGAAAAGTAATATGTTTATTTCCTAAAGTCAATATTATTTTATAATATTTCTTTACAAAGTCAAAGTTAGAACTTAAAATTTCCTCTACCTCTTAACAATGGATTATGTTCAAATATGAGTTCCACTTGTTGGTGCAAAAGGCTCTTTAGAGAGCCAGAAATACATGAAATAGATTAATAAAGACACGCTTAGTAAAGTAAGTAAAGTGGTTAACACGTGAAGCCAGAATAGATGGTTGAAAAACACACGATTGAGCCCAGAGTCACATAACCATGTCAAGACTCAAGAGGATATAATCAAATATCCAACTGTTATTGGTCAGTGGCTTCAGTTAATTTAACCATGCATGGCTTATAGTTTTCTATGAATGAGTACATCATGATTTGCATATCGAGGGGTTTTAGCATATGTGAATATGTTTAGCCTGCATGCTGAGAAACCACTCAACCGAAAGCACTTTTTGGCCTCTATTCCCAAAATATACTGATCCTACAACACAGAGTACCATCTGCTCGGTGGAACTCAACACAGTCTTGTGATGATGCTTCCGATGAGACAAAACACCATGGTAACAACCAGCAAACCAGTCCCTACACGTCAAGGGACAAACAGGCCAAAGGTGTTTGGTTTCCACCTCATTATTAGGCAAACTAAGACAGTGGACACTGTCATTTACACAAATACGCAGAAGGGAACATACAAGCAACATACAAATCATACAGGCACACAATTGATTTCACAATGAAAGAATAGTCAATGATAAGAAATGTGTGCATTCTGTACACACAGCCAAATATGAATACAAACAAGTAGTAAGATCACACAAACATACCATACACACACTTGCGGAGTATTCAGTTTCAGAGTCAAGTGTCAATTGTTTGAAGTGCTCTTTGATGATTTAAACAACCTAATTTATCTCTCTGGCCAACCCCTCCACTAAAGAAAGCCTGATAATAATGTGACTGCCATTTTAAAATGCAGTATAACTGACCACATCCTTTAATTCAGTGGTCAAACTAGTACAGATGTCATTACAGTTTATTTGGAGTAAACTAATGTACTCAGCGCAAGTAATAAAATAGCGTCCTCCTTTCAGAGTGCTTTGAGAGATGCTACTGGGAAAATGCAGAGATGAAAACTCCTGATGGTATCTTTACAGTGACCTATTTCAATGAAACATCTAGAGGATGTTTGTGGACTATTTATACTCAACAGATTGCATAAATTATTGGTAGGTACAGTGTGTTGAAAGCACAGAACACTATGAGGCTTAAGAAAACTTGTTCTTACCTCTCCTAAATGGGGAGTAGGGTTAAATCCACAAAGGTTGCAAACTGTCTTCTTGCACTCGGTGCAGAAGCTGTAGTTGGGCGTGTCTGCTAAGCCCACATTCAGCTCCACCTTACAGAGAGGGCAGCTTTCCTTGGCTGTTGAGGCCGGGGCAGGTGCAGGTTTGGCTGCTGGCTCCTTCTCTTCCCGCTCTGCAGAAAAGGTTCTGGGGGGTCTCTTGAACTTAGCAGGTGGAGTGTCAGGAGCAGAGTCAGAATCAGGAGGAGACCCAGGAGGAGAGAAGGGGGAGTCAGGTGGTGAGCCAGGGCCAGAATCCGGAGGGGAACCTGGTCCAGAGTCTGCTGGGGACCCAGGTGGAGAACCAGCTGCCTTCTCCTCCTCTCCAGAGACAAGATTGGTGGCTGAATTCAAGAGTGAAGATCCAAAGCTGAACATCTGTGACGCCGCAGCGGGAGGTTTTGCTGATTCTGTCAACCCTCCAAAACCTCCAAAAAACTTCCCAGCCGCTGACTCCTCCTGCTTTGGCGCAGCTTGAGCTTGAGGCTTCGACGATTCCATCAAACCGCCAAACCCGCCAAACAGTTTCCCTGTGACGGACTCTGCAGCTTGTGAAGCAGCAGCAGGAGGTTTGGCTGCGTCTGTCAAGCTCCCCAGACTGATACCTCCCAACCCCCCAAAAAAGCTGGACTCCTGTTTGGCTTTAGCTGGAGACTGCTGAGGACTGGACTTTGGTTGAATTGGGCGGCCTGTCTTGGGGTCAATCTTTGGGGATCCTCCCAATGAGGATCCAGGGGAAAGCGGCCCAGGAGAGGTAGCACCTGGGGATTTCTGCCTCGGTGTGGTTGGCGGCGTTAACCCTTGGTCGGTGGTACTCTGCTGCTTTATCAGCAGCTTGCCCGGTTTTCCAGTTGCCTGTCTCTGGGGCGAAGGTGGGGCAGAGCCTTGTCTGGGCTTTGTCATGCCAGGGGGATCCATACCACCCATCGCTCGCTGCATCTGGCAGTTCAGACACAGCCACTCTTTACCCTGTGCGTGAAACAAAACATGGGTTGTTTATGACTGGAACAAATGTTCACAGTTATGAGTACAGACATCAATGGCATGAGTAATTACAGTATATACACAGGCAAACATAACCAAATAAACCCCTAAAATATCTACTTACTTATTGTTTAGCGTAAAAAAAATAAAGACACATTTAGCGACACCACTAATTAGTGTTTCAAATGATGCTGAATGCTGTTTTCCCAAACCAATTGCTTCTTACAACATGAGAGAATTCAAATCTGTCAACAATTACATAAATGCTACCAAGTAAAAAAAACACAGTTATATTAAATGTTTATTTCTAATTAAATTAAAAAAAACTGTTATTTATACACACAAACACAGACAGACAGACAGACAGACAGACACACACACACACACACACACACACACACACACACACACAAACACAGCATCTGAATAGCCAAAGGTTTTCAATGGACTGTTAGGAGAAAGGCAAATAGTATTGATGTATCCATGCTGTTTATATTGTCATTTATCCTAGGTACTGTAAATACTAGCCCATTATGAACTGTTGCATTTCATTGTCGCTGTTCTGACGATACAGGATATCTCAACACCAGTTCCCAAAAAAGCCTGGCTACACCACAGTACTCTCAGTTTTGTGTACAGGGTATCTCGGTTTCCACTGTGTGCAAACCACAGTGTTTAAAAAGGCCAATGTTGACAATTTGATCACTAACTAGAACAAAACAATGTGTGTATGTCTGTCTGCGATGGTAATTATTGCATACAATGCATACAGAGATGAGGTCAATTCGACCAACCTAAAAAGCATGCAGTTTGTATAATGTAGCAACATTTTATTTTATTTTATTTGTGGAGATGTTATTCAGAATTGAAAGTAAAAGAAAATCCACTCCCTACTGATCTATCTGCTGAAGAAATGATGCCATCTTGGATCTGCATAATGATAAATCACAAGAATAGGCTCAAGCAGAAGGAACCAGTCATTCCGCTGTGCTGTAATCATGGCCCATCAGCATTTGCAATTCAAGTGTGACCGAGTGTCCTCTCTGGCTGGCACAGGATCTTCCTGTGGCCATGACATGAGTCACCTTGGTCAACAATTCCTGGGTCCATATGGTCCCTCTGTTCCTTGAATCATGGGCCACTCTTATGAGACGCGCTCCCTTCGCCAGGCTCAGAGCACAGCAATATACTGCTCACAGGCTAGTGTTGGATTTAATAATACAGTGAAATGATTGGTTTTATTATTTGGTCTTATTTTTGAAATCTTATTGTCAATTGCTCTTTAGTAAACTTTATTGAAACACATTCCCCTCTCTACTTCCGGTCCGTCCCCTATATGTTACACTCTTAAATCCATACACACATCAATGATCCTATTACACTTCAGCCCTTACTATAAGCCTGACACAAGCTGGAAGTTCACGATTTCTGATTACAAGTGAATACAGCATAACTGTACGCAATGAAGACTTAGGCTGGCAGACCAACCGCTGTCAGTAGTGTAACTAACATGGCGGCGTATTTACATCTGGCTCCGGAATGTCGCCACAGACAGGGATATTGTAATATTCGGCAAAAAGGCAAGTAGAAGTGCTTTCATTAGTGGGTCGTATTATCCGTCACAATTGTTTTAAATCACTTTTTGATAGATAGTCACTTAAAAGACAATTAAATAGATGAATATCATACAGAGGGCATCTTTAAAACGCAAATCATCAATAATTTCCATTTGTCCAATTCAGCTCATGATGTTGATTAAACTCTTAGTTTTTGTAAGAATAAATACGTTTGTAGGATTATATTTTTAAGGGCAATGTGGATTGAACAAATTTAATGGATACTTATATATTTTACCCATGGAAAACTGAATAACGTGTGACCTTTTCCAGCCCCTGGCATCAATGACATGGACTGTCTTGTATTGTTGGATAAATGCCAGTATACCCAGCAGTCGACTTGGATTTTGTTTGATCAATGGATATTTACAATTTGGAAAACTGACAGCTACACATACAAAATGTGTACATCAATGTAAGTCATGACAGGAACTTAATGAGGAAGATAAACATAGTTTTAAAGTGATGAGATAAAAAAAGACAACTTAAGAACAAAAGAAAGTAATCTCTGTCTTACCGCTGAGTCTGGGGGGCTGAATCCACAGAGACTGCAGACCTGGTTCTTACACTCAGTGCAGTTACTGTAATTAGGTGGGTCCTTAGATCCAGTGTTCAGCTGGGTGGTCTTACACAGTGGACAGAGCCCACCTTCAGGCTTTCCAGCCCCCTGCTGACCAGGAGGCCCTCCGCTTTTAGTAGGCTGTCCAGGATGAGCCCCAGGGCCTGGTGGCCCTTGCTGCTTGGGTCCAGGTATCCCAGGTCCTTGTTGAGGGGGTCCACCTTTTTGCTGAGGAGGCCCACCCTGTTTTGCACCTGGACCTGGTGGTCCTTGACCTGGCTTAGAGGCCTGTTGCCCTGGGGGTGCTTGGCCTGGTGGACCCTGACCTTGCCTGGGGGCCTGCCCAGGGGGTCCTTGGCCAGTAGGACCCTGGCCAGATTTGGGCCCCTGGCCTGGTGGTCCCTGTCCTTGCCTGGGTCCCTGCACATGGGGTCCTTGGCCAGGAGGACCTTGGCCTGATTTAGGTCCCTGGCCTGGTGGTCCCTGACCTTGCCTTGGTCCCTGACCAGGGGATGCTTGTCCTGGCTTTGGCCCCTGTCCCGGAGGGCCCTGACCCTGTTTCTGAGGTCCTCCCTGTTGTGGTCCCCTTGGACCTGCCCCTTGCTGAGGGCCCTTGCCCGGTGGCTTTCCTCCCTGCTTGGGCTCAGGTGTTGCAGATGCATCTCCCTCCTCCTCATCCCCAAATAGTCCAAACTTGGGCATGTTGACAGTATCTCCCATGGAGGATATGGAGGAGGAGACAGAAGAGGTCATAGATGACACAGCACTGAGGGGGTTGGCCCCGCTGAGGAAGCTGGAGCCAAACATGCCGGATGACTTGGTCTCTGGGTCTTTTGGCTCCTGCCGGAATCTGGATTCAAAAAGGCTGAGGGACGAGGGGCTGCGGCCCGGTGTGGGTTTACCAGGTGGACCCTGGTTGAAGGCGTCTACAGTGCGACTCTTACTGAGACCTGTAGGGCCCCTGGAGGCCCCTATTTGCTGGGAACGCTGATGGGTATCAGATTCGGACGGTCTGGAAAATATAAAAAACAGCGATTATTGTAAGCACTGCTTCTATCGCTATTGTTGATTTTTTTACTTTAGCAATGTGAGAAACTCTTAAGCCATGTCCACACCAAAGCACAGCTGACCCAGGGTCCAAATAGAAACCAGGCCAGATGGTTCTGCAATATACTCTAGCTCCATACCAACCCAGCCCTTAATGTGTCACAGTAATTTGTTTGGTGATGATCAGCTAACATTAAAACCATGAAAACTAAAACCTTAACAGCTCTCTCTGCTGAATTATTCACACAATCGGAAAACTCAAAACAATCACAAACACTCACACTGTCTGAAATAATACTAACATTAACAAAGTATCAGTAGGCCTGTATGTAGTATTTCCATGCATATGCAATTTTTCCATCTCAAACATTATTTAGCACAATATTGCTTGAAAAGTTTACCAACTGCTCTGCCTTTACTGTAGCTCTATTGTGCTAAATTAAGGCCATAGAACTAGCTCTTTGTTAATCTGGGACCCTTTCAACACATCAGTGCACACAGAATGTGTAGCTAGCAGCCCTGGGGTAAAGCTGACAGGAAAGTGAATACCGCTGAATGACACGGAGTGTAGATCATTGAGATAGAAAGGGAAATGCTCGACTCCGTGGGGGTAAGCTGAGACATCTTTGTTAGCTCAGGCTGAGAGGCGAAATACACATCCTACTCTTAAGAACGAGCAAGGAAGTCAATCTTTAGAGAAATGCAATAATGGACTAATGGGTTAATGTTTTGTTATTGTATGGTGATGTGTGTATACCACATACAGACCAAGTGGTGTTTTAGGCTGCTGTTTGAAAGTGCCTGGTGCTTCTGCCCTTGTGTCAGAAATAAATAGCATTACCAGGCATTAAAGCTTAAAGTCATAATGAATACAGCATTTTATTTTTTTATTTTTTACAGTGAGCACTGAGTAATACATGACTTTGAATGGTAAGAGCCCAACAAACACTGTAAGTAGTGGTGTTGCAATGCCCACTGCAGCGTGTTTTTCAGCACCACGGACAGCGACCAGGCTCCACGACTGATGCCTCAACAACAGAACGTAAAATCCGACTTTTACATGTTAAAAAAATAATAATAATAGTCAGAAAGCAGCAGGAGGGAAGCCTATGAGTGATGACATTAACGCTGCTGTTCTATTTATAGTCATATTAATATTGATGCACCCCTCCCCCCGTCTACAGCTCAGATATAAATAACAATTCTCCCCCCAATTAGAGTCAATTAGCAGAAGCACACATGATGTAATGTTTTTTTAACCGATATCGAGGAACATTTCACTATTATACGAGACACGTTTAAATCGGACACATTATGGAAGTGGCAGCATATTGTTTTCATTGGCTGCTGTCCTCCTCTCCCTCCATAACACTGCATATTTCCAACACAACCGATTAGGATCCTATTTACGTGAAATTCTAATTGGCTGATAAAAAAGGTAGGGTATTTGTTTATCTGGGTGTTAAAGCGTCGTTCAGATGGGGACAAAAAACACTGGGCACGACAGATTTTCTTTCCCAGCAGGCATTTCGGAAATTTCGTACAAATATTGGAGGTGTGTCTCTCTGATCTCACACAGAGAGACAAAACGCGGAAACCGATTCCCCGATTAAGACTAATTTCACACATTTAGTCTTAGAAAAGCGTCTGTGGGTGAGCAGGTAAAACGAGGCTTGTGCATCCTCTAAAAACAGCAGCCCAGGCCCACACAACGCGTATCAGATGAACGTGCCCGGCCAATATTGGTGCTGAATTAGTGTTTTTTTCCTGCCATTCAGATGCTCAGATGTTAATGATAATCCGTAACAGTGAGCTCTAAGAATAGAATCATTTCTTGGTGCGGCTGGGAGGATCAAAATGGGCGTGAACGAGCTGTCTGCGTCTTCCCAAATGATGCTTCACACAACCACAACACATCCGCTCGCTCCTCTCTCACGCATCACAGTGTGGCTATTTTAAGTATGTAAATATATATGTATATGTATATCGAAAATGCTGGTTAAAAAGCCCTGCCTTCGTGCAGCTGCTGCGCCTCCGGGCTGCCTGCCTTGCGCCCTTGACATCGCCGCGGCGAGCTGCCTCCTCTGCTCCTCGCTGAGTTCACTCAGGTTGACCGGAGTCCCATCGGGGACCCGGACGAAGCCACCCTTCCCGTCAGGTGCCAGCCCCTCTGGTAGCCCAGACAGCGGCCCTCCTTCGCCTCCTTCCAGACTCGCTTCGTTCCCCATGATCGACCCCTCCCGTGCCCCTGTATTCGGATCAATGTACGATCCGAGCCCTCTGCGCGTTTTTATGGCCAAAATGCGCAGCGAACACGGTGTTCCTCGGTGTCTCGGAGCATCTCAGGTGGTTTCTTCTCACTGGTTACTTTCCTTTCCTGCGCTGTCTTTCCATTTCCCTCTTTTTTGCTCCTTGTTTTTCTGTGTCGCGCATCTCTGCAGCCTATACACCACAGTTACCACAGTTTTCCGTGAGGGGGTCTCCGTCTTACTACTGCTCACAGTCACAGAAGGCGGTTTCCGGTAGATTTTACAAAATAAAATCGTTATTAATTGGCATTAATGTAGGCTAATTATGCCGTTTTATTACACTGAAAAATGTGCTTCACAGAAATATTAAATTTCAAATTTTAAATAGACACCCTTTATCCTATACCACACCACGAATAGCATGTAGTCTACAAAATGAGTGGGATGTCTAATTCTAAGTTTCTTAAAAAATCTGGACGCGATTTCTTGTTTTGCTCCGCCACCCTTCACGGAACGTTATTCATACATTAATTGTTACCTCCAATAGAATATTTGAAGGCTTTTATTTTGAAACCAAACTTGTATCACGTCAGTTCTTTTCTATGTAACTCTAGTTCTCTTTAGGCAGATCCTCCAGCAGCCTCCTCTTCACACCGCGCATGTTCCGCCTGTGACAGGTGATCAGAAGACATCAGCGGAGGAAAATGTCTTTTAAAGGGGACTCGCTCAGCTGAATAAGTGTCTGGGTTGTTTTAAAGAATCCTGGCTGAGCGGAACACAAAGGACAGGTGGGGTGATGCTTTTCTTTCAGCTCAATTATTACCATTTTATAGTAAAATGACTCAACGAAGAGAGTTATAAATATTGATTGTGGGTCAAGTATCTGGGGCTACAGCGAAAAACTCGTGGAAGTTCCTACAACCCATACACACACCACCTCTCCACACACAAAGTATTTCAGTATTGTGATAGTATGAGACGCATGCCTTTACAGGCAAACCCGGTGTGAATCCATCCTGGACTAGCCATCCAGTCATTCTGCCATATGCCATATGTATATATATATATATATATATATATATATATATATATATATATATATATGTATATATAATTTCAGGGGAAATTGCTATAAAATATTCAAAAGTACAGATGAAACATCTTCGAAGGTCTTCAGAAGACTCATACCATGAATAATATCTCATATGCTTTGTTCTGTTTTCTCCAGTTGTCCGCTGTAAGATGTCTCATTTTATATCTAAAGCCTTTATATTCTCAAATATGTTAATGTGCTACTGAAGGCTGGGCAGAAGCATGTAAGGAATAATACAGTCTTCATCTCCTCTCCTCTTGTGAACATCTCTGATGGTGTCGAACCCTGCATGTGATCGAATGACTTTAAAATGATAAAGCGCACTAATAAAAAGACATCTTGGAGAATGCAGCGGAGTGTTGCATTGCCAATATGTGAACCTGAATGCAAAATGAAACAATTCCATTACATCAGCCCACGAGCTGAGCCCCCGCAGAACAGACCCACAGTATATTTAACTCAATCGTACTGAGAATATGCACAGCCAGTCACCAGATCCAGCGAGAAGGATATTAAAATATGACTGCTCTGCTCTACATCAAATTGATGTGTTGCAATATGACAGCGAGTGCTCATTTGCTGTGTTGACTGTGGAGCTCTGGGGCAGATGTGTCCTCTGCGCACCCTGCTCACAGCCCCTCAGTACCTGGGCTGGGGTGACGAGGGAGACCGGGTGACGAGTCTGTATCAAGGGGGAACACAGCCAACATTTATGTGTTTCCATTCTTTTTTCCCCTTGCTACATGGGGCAGGTCCTGGATAAAAGCATTAAGGACCATGTGACATCATCATTTAAACCAAATATTAGATGCGATGACAGCTCTTGTGAGTGTTATACCACTGTATCCTCCATGTGCTTTTGTATGTTTTAAGTCCGACAATAGCAAAGTTGGAAGCATTAGGGTGATTCACAATAATTGAATATGTGTGTTTTGTAAAGTTTTACGTTCTGGGAAATATGCTTATGTGACATGAACATCAATCATGTTAAAAAACATGACTGTGTAACACAGAGAATATGAAGCTACATGCAGGAGATGGTTAGCATAGCTTAGTGTAAAGACTGGAAGCAGGGGCAAACAGCTAGCCTGGCTCTGTCCAAAGGTGCACAATCTCCCTGCTAATGTAGCACCTATAAAGCTCACTAATTAACATCCTGTTTGTTTGAAACTTACAAAACAAGTGTAAAACAGACAGTTTGTGGTTTAACAAGGACTTTGGGCTGGACTTCTTAGCAACCAATCAGTTCATTTCCAATCTCTAAGGAACTTTATCAACCGTACAGAGCTAAACGCTTCTTGGATGCAGTTGGATAGATCTACAACCAATCACACAACGGAACAGCGGTGCTTGGGCAGCGGATAACAATGGCACCCGGGCCACAGTCTTTATCACATTACAGCTTAACAGTACACTGAAATGTGTTTCTGAAACCATTTTAATATCAGCGATGTTTATGTATTTGTTGAATCATTTGATCTGATTTCTGTGAGCCTGAAAAACTGCACTGAATGGAGCTGCAGACTGGACGGTGCCGCCAGAAGAAATGAAACATGAGTGTTGCAGATTCATCATGTTTCCTGGCTAAGTTAGGCTATCGTATTTGGAAAGTAGAGAGGATTAGGGTTTTACATGCAGGCAGTTACTGCACCCGGCAACGAAACAGTGCTGCACAAAACCTGCGGTGAACCTTAACATGTAGGATTACACAAACTAAATATAACATGTTAAACAGTAAGTGTAATTTATTTTTCACATGTTTGAAATAAAGCATTCATTCATTCATTCATTCATTCATTCAAAACAGTTAGCCTGGCGAAGCACTAGTCATTAAAAACCCTATGTATGTTTGAAAAGGAGCAGGAAGAAGCATTAGCTTATTAATTCCTACCCCTTCTCCACTTAGGATCTAGTACCATAGGTTTTCTTACTTCCTGTGTACCCTGTTTTTTTATTTATTTATTTATTTTAATACGCTCAACAAAACAAACAATAACCAACAAACAACACAATAACCGCTTGTGTAAAAATAAAAAAATGACAAGTATAGCAAAATGTGAGAACCCACATTTCCCTCTTCTTCCGGTCTTTATGCTAAGCTAATCTAATAATTTCCTGGCTCTGCAGTCAATTCACGTGTAGCTTACATACATGTTCTTATCTGACTCTCAGCAAAAAGAAAAAAAGGATATTTATCAAAGTTTCAAGTGAGGGAAATAGTCATATGCGAACATGCCACTGACCTTTGTGGCCTTGTTGTTCCTATATATATGCCTCATTTTTTATAGTTGTCTCCCTCTTCCCTTTCAGTCCTCCTCCTCCTCCTCCTCCTCCTCACCATAGTGCATGTGTAGGCAGAGGTGAGTTTTGGTTTCTGTCTCCAGTGATAAACGATGGTAGCGTAGTGATTGTTCTGCTCCTCCCCTTCTTCCCACTGGGTCGCTCAAGCGTGGCCAGATTGTCTCTACGCTTTGAGGCAGAAGCAGCCCTTACATGCTCTCTCTCTCCCCCCCCCCCCCCCTCTCTCTCTCTCTCTCTCTCTCTCCTCTCTCTCTCTCTCTCTCCCACACATTCACATAAACACACTGACTGAAGCACCCAGTCATGCAAAGCAAACACATTCACCCAGACAGACAGACGGACGGAAGACACACATACACGCACACACAGGTGTAAACACACAACATCAAACACAGGCCTGGGGACAAGCACTCTTTGAGGCATGTGCAAACCCAGCAGTTTGACACACACACACACACACACACACACACTCAGGCACCTACAGTGAACACAGGGTAGACCCACTCGCACAATATGTATCACTGCCGTTTTAGCTTATTTCTTTTTAAGGGTAAACAAGGATGCAGTCAAATCCCTACTTAAGTAAATGTACAGGAGTATGATCAGTATGAAAGTGTGAGAAGTACTGTTAATGACATATTAATATATATGACATTATTAGATTTTTAAAGACATCGGCGTGTAGGGGTTCACAAGCCAAAAATATGGGAAGCACTTGGTATCTTTTCAATTTGGCACCCCTACAGTTCCGGGGTGGTACACCACTGTCGTACAGATGTGCGGACAGATGTGCATGTGGTGACAAGTTTAAGGATCTGGAACCGGTAAATACGATAAACCTAAACCTGTCGATATGGGCTGACATATGATCAAGAACTAGCAAGCCAGCTAATATTACTTAGAAATCCAACAGCAAGAAGGCCAGCTAGATATCTGTCTTGCAGACTTTGATTTTGAGAGTCTGAGATTTACTTTTGCTCGGTCACTAAATGCTTCCTCCTTCAATGTCCTCTTCTTCGCATCTACCGTGATGTCTTTACCCTTCCATATTATGAAAGCTTTGACGGCTGCGTTCCCAAGGAAACCAGCTACAGTAGCTGAGAAAAAGGTGAAATGAGGGCACTGAATTTGATGAATTTACTGTTTTTCAGACCACAGACCCGCTGGATTTGAGTTTCTGCAGCCACTGTCTCGGGGTCCGTCCTGGCTCTCCTCCTGGCGAAGCAGGGAGGTGAGGAGGAGGGACGACAGGGTGCACTTGCTTACTAAAACATACATGATTTCATCTTAAGTAGGTTGGAAAACAACAAACGCTACCCATACTTCTTATAGCTTCTAGTCTAACTTATTGCCTTGAAGCCTTATGCATGTACCCGCTCACCAAAATAAAAATCTACCAGCATTCAGATAAATGTAGTGAAATTAAAAGTTAATTTCCTTCTGAAATGATGTATAGTAAAGTACAAGGACCCTAAAACTGCACTTAAGTACATGTATATGTGTTGTGTAGCCTGGCCAGCGTAACTTGAGTCTGGTAACCAGATAACACACACAGCACTGTGTTCATTAAATTTGAATACTCAGTTGGGGTATGAGGCAGAGACACTAACAAAGGCCGTTTTTGCTGCAGAGGTCAGTGGCAGTTGAACTACAACACAAAGCTTTAAGGTACTAACAATATCTTCCTAAACACAAGTTGCATGTTTACAATTTACCAAAGACACAGCTATAGACCTTTTAGAGAACAATGGCTCTTTCCTCTCTGTGATAAGGTTGACTTCTTGTCTCAAACCTTCCCCTGACAGTTTAAACTCCATAATCCCTTCTTCTATCAAGAAACAAGCTGTTTTTTTCTGCAAAAGCCCAGCAAAAAAAGAGTTACATACCTTTACTTCAGTGTGTTAATGTCTAGAAGTATGCTTCCTCGTAGTCACCGTGTGATGAGGTGAGGCAGCTCCTGGGTGAAGCCGTACATGCACGTGACGTTTCACTTCTGGTACATTAGGACTGAGCCTTTCTCATCCCTATTAGAAACCTGGCACACGCCTAACACCGCTCTTCAACGCCAACTTCTCCTGTCCGGCAAGACACTGTGGACTAAAAATACCTTTGAGTCAGAGGCTCCCTTCCCTCTCTCTCTATCTTACTATCTACATGCCTGCGCACGGGCACGCGGGTAGGCGTGCACGGGCGCACCTGCTGCCAACGCGCACACACTGATGCAAACACAAGCTCTGACACAAAGACACACTCGTGCACATAAGAGGTCCCTCTAATCCTCTTTTCTTCTGAGAGATAGGCCAATCACACACTGCTCTGCACTGTAAGCTGTTTTCTTGTACACACAGTGCATGGAGTCCTGCTGAAACTCAACTGAGCAATCAACTGAAACAACAAAACAAATAAGCAGAAAAAGGCTCCCGAATCATTTATTCATCATTGAAAAAAAAAACATTTTACCTTCAGAATACTTTCCGTCACAGCAGCCACAAAAGCTGCACTGAGAAGACTTAACACCACCATCTGGTGAGCCCAGTAAACACAAACAAGGGAAGTGGATGGCATGACTGCAATATTACAAGATACATATATTATTTCTCTCCAGTATTTGAGAAATAGGCCACATTTCTTTCTCATGGCATGCAGAGGCAGTTTCCTTTCAGCTATATTCTCTGTGAATAATTAAGACGCACAAAGGCGCCACAGTGCCGGAGTTATACAAGTCCCTTTTGTTTCATACAAACACAGCAGCACAAATACAAAAAGGCACCAGCATGCAGAGGCAATAAGACATATGTGTGAATTGAACTGACAAAAAGGCTTGAATTAACGTTTGTCTCTGAGATTTTATGACACGAAAGGGGTGAAATGTCACTAACGTGCTGAAAACTAAATCACACATTACATGCTTCAGCTGTGTGGGTGTTTAAGAGTCCGTCGCACATCGCCTCATCAGCCTCTTCTCATCATGAGTGAGGAAATAAAAAAAAGTGTGTGGAGTCATGAAGGGATCAAAGTGTTCACCTTGTGATTCTCCTTTCAGTCTAAATCACTGCCAGTAAGGTCTCAAATTTGATGGTAAAGATTGTGATTTTTTTGGGACGGTGAGACGGATCAAAAATCAACGCCTGTAAGATCAATTCAAGGGACGTTGTTATGGTGCTCGTGTGAAGGGCGCGGGAAGGAGACTTTAACTGGGAACAGGACAGTTAATCGGATTTACTGGTCACAGTCTGGAAGCCAACCTCCAAAGCCACACGTCCAGTGGCTGATTGATGTAACAGCAGCATGATCTCCTTGCCAAGGAAAAGTGCATGGGTAACAGTGAGGTGAGACTGTATTTTCACTTTGCGCTTAGTCTGTGCTTGAGACTCTCTTCCTCACTGAGATAACTCAGGTAGTGTGACAGTTCTCTGATGTCTTGTTCCTGGGAAGTTTCAATTCCTGGGAGTATACCAGTCATTTTCTTTGTCTCTTCAATGGAGGCTGTGGATGCTAACGAACACGGTTTTCTACTGTATATCCCTAACAAGCTCCTGCTGGAAATGGAAACATCACAGGAGAGAGACTCATTTAAAACCGTGGCTTAAAACAGCAGAAAGCTCAACTTAAAAGGAATAGAGGGAGGCTAACCATTTCCTGGCTCTAGAACCATAGTTGACATACAGGCATGAGCATCATGACAGGCGCAATTTGTATTGCTATTGTAGGTTGATTTTTTTGGCAACATTTTACATCTACATGTGACGTACCAGGCTTTCAGCTGACTCCAAAAATGTAAAATTCTAGACGTTAATATTACACATTGGGAGCAAGTGCCCCAGAAGTCAGGTGATGTATGACAAGCCTAAAACACACACACCGGACCTATACGCACCACTTATTAGAACCCAGACCACAATCTTTTCCTAAACCTAATTAACGTTGATTGTTTTTTGTTTGAATTCACAACATTAATCACATGTTTACATCTTTGACCATGGAGCATCAAAGGGTGTTGCTATGTAAAGGGTAGGAAATCAGAACGGATTTCACACTGACATTGAAATTCATAAACGTGCAATGCCAACATTTGATTCTGGTTACTGGGTTGACATGAGAGGCGGCATCAATCTTCTCTGGGCTCAAAATGTTGAGCTATTCCTTTTACTTTTGAATTGATGAAAATGTTCTTTAAAAAGGTCCCATAAAGTAAAAAGAGAGATTTCAATGTCTTTTTAAAAAATATATAATTATATAAAATTGAGGCGCTATATAAATACTATGAAAGTATCAAAATGCTCAATCCATAGACTGCGTGGATGTAGCCTCTCCGTCGAGGTCCGTTCTCTCAACTTGATCCAATCGCACTCGCCTACGGGAGTCGCCATCTTGTCAGACTTTAACTCCGCCTCATTTCCTCTTACCAAAAAAGGGCATGATGTGACATTGGGTGAAGGAAGATACTTCCACATGCCTGACTTATACCTCTGAGGAGAAGTGAGGGCCAGCAGCTAGCTGTCACTCCCTAATTATTCATAAACTTTAACCTCCAATAAAATAAAAACTAACCTGGTACAAAAAAGTTCACCCCCCTCAGTGTTGTCATGGAGATATGATCTAAACATACAGACTAGAATGTTTTTTTGTAGCAGGCCTTAAATAGGTTTAATGATGCTGTGAACGCAGCCTATTTAACATGGGGGTCAATGAAACCTGCCCCTAGTGGCCACAGGGTCAACTGCAATTTTTGGCACTTCTTCATTGGACCAACCAGGAAGTCGCTGTGCAGCAAAAACTAGGAAAAGTGCAGATGCAAAATCAGATCAGAGCAGACTGGGCTTTATCAGGAGGAGGGCTTAAAGACACGAACACTGACACGGAGCATTTCAGACAGAGGGCAAATACAGGTATATTCAGACGGACGGTGATAAAAATAATGACAATTATGAAGCTGAAAAGGAGCAAAATATGGGACCTTTAATCAAGCAATACAGTTTAACAGAATAATGCTGTTGCTTATCAAAACATATGCGCTTCTGGGGATATCTAATTGCTATTAATATCTAAACTTACTTGTGTTTGGTGGTGAATCAAAATGTTATAGCTCACATCTGACTCATACCTTGCATTTCTTTTACATGTGATTTGTTTTTCTTCGGAGAAATTGGGTATTTGAGAAAAACCTTCAAAAGTATAATGGATGTGTTTGCTCCTCCTCTGCTTATCAGCCTCTCTCGCTCCACATTCCACTTCTCTTTTTCTCGGTGAATCGACAGCAGCTTATAGCTAACTGATGCTGCTCTGAGGTCAAATGGGCTGATTCATCTGAGGTGGAGGCAGAACAGGAGTAGTCCTTTAGAGAGAAAAGAAAAGGCTCTTTTTTTGAAGAGAGTGATGTGGATTCGGTTGACAATCAAGTCACAAACACCCCCGCTGCTCATGAATCATTAACAACACACCTGTTGTAAAGGGAGTGCGTCACAGCCACTGGCGTCATCACTTGCAACAAGAGGGTAAATCCCTTGAGTCAAGATAAACTTAACAAAGATGAGTCACACTGACGGAAAATCTGTGCACTTGTGCGGAAATACACAAGCGCATCACATTATGAAGCTAATGAAGGAGTTACATAAACTACCAACTGGCTCTATAGAGCTTGCTGGCTCAGCTTGAATAAAATCTTTTTTGTACTAAGGTGATGTTTGGACAGGAAAGCTTTGGCAGTCCTTGATCATTTACCAAGTCCTTGAACGTAATGCTGCGCCATCAGTATTTTCTCCAGAGATAGGCAGGAATAGGTCATTGATCACTTCATCAATCCCAAGCGACCAGTGAACGAAAGGTCAAACTGGTGTGAGTCAGTTGATCTCTCTCGCTGCACACGCGCCGCCGTTTAAAAGGTGGCCTCTTTTTATAACTCCCAACCTTGTAGCTCTGTGTTGAAGAGGCAGGATCACAACCATAAATCACAGCTTCTTACAAACATGGAAACAGCACTTTCAGAGGGCGCTGTATGTACAGTGAAACCCCAGGGAATATGTGTGCAGAGAGACAAAGAGCTTGGTTATGAAATTAGTAGTACTAGAGGTAAACATGGCTGCGGAGTTTTACTTTTTACTCCAAATTGTAGCAGAGATGATGTTATTTTAAAGGGACTGTATGGAAATTACCACAGCATCAATAGTACTACAACAGTGTAATAGGGTCATTGTAGGTAAATAAACAAAACAATCATTACGGAGCCGGGTAGAGGGGGGTTCATTTCTTTAATGAGAAAATATTTCCGTGCCGTCTGTGGGTTATTTCTCATAAACTTGTGACTTTAATCTCAGAACGTTCAATTTCTTTTCCTCCTGCAAATTTATGATCTGATATGATATGAAATTAATCTCAGGGTTTTATGTATCTCCCTCCCCAGGCTCAGTTTTTCACATTTTATGAGGAAAGGGCTTCAACTAACAATCATTTTCATTATTGAATTGGTTAATCCGTGGGTCTATAAAATGTAAGAAATATGTTACCACTATACTGTACATCAAGCGCACGTATACAATTTTAACCAATCCGGTGAAGGCATCAGTGAAGGCGGGTAAGCAGGGGAAAGTTGCATCAGGCGCTCACCGTTGTGGCTCAGTGGGGTTCGCTCTTGGTGGAAAATGTCAACCATCATCAAGAATAGCTGCTCTGTATCACACTCCTCCCCAGTTGCCATGGTTTCTGCAGGCAGCTGCCACTCACCTGCTGGGTCCCTAATTATGGGATCACATGAAGATTAGTGCAACACACATTACAGTTCCTTGTAGTACAGTGCCGCACATCTACAGCTGTAAGCCTCCACGTGCTGTATGTGTGTATGTGAACATTACGTGTGGATGCTTTTCACAGTGTACTCAGTTAAACTGCAGGGGGGGGGGGGGGGGGGGGGTAAATTAAATTTAGTTTTACATTTGTTTTGACAGCAGCTCCACGGAGAGAGATGAGCAAGAGGAAAACACGGAGAGTGATGAGAAACACGGGAAGATAAGCAGGAAAAAGAGATAGAAATTGAAAGTAGAATTTTAAAAAAGTGAAATGCTTCATAGAGAATGAAGAAAAGAGTTGGAGGAAGCCAAACATTATATTATGTGTATTTAATATGCTTTATAGTGGCGGTGGTGGGGACTAGCAGTGTGTTCAGCTGCCTGATGGGTTGTCCTGCCGTTGGCCTAAATCTCCTCCTCTATGCTTGCCCACAAACTTGATTTCCCACAATCCCTTGGGCTAGCTACTGGGCAAGAAGGAGTGAGTCAGAGCTACTGAAAAGAGCTTACTTTCAAGAGTCGTGAGGAGCCTTGGACACACACACACACACACACGCGCGCACACGCACACGCACACACACACACATAATGTGTATCCGGCAGCAACTGGAAGATATGTTGGATATCAATTCCCCTCTTTTCTCTCCACTGTCATATCTCCCACACACACACACACACACACACACACACACACACACACACAGACACACACACACACACACACACACGCACGCACGCACGCACGCACACACACACACGCACACACACAAAACACTGGTGTCCTCTGATCAGGATGCTATGATGATGTTTGCTGCCCACTGGTTTTGAGGAAAGGATTTCTTCTCATTTCTGAAAACCAGCCTGACGTTCCTGCCATTAAATGTGAACTGGCATTTCCATCTAATTTCAATTAAATTCACATAAAATATTGATCGAATTTAAATGCAAAAGACTGGTAAAACATCATCCATCAAACTGAAAATGTATTAAATTTTAATTATACATTGAGGAATAAGTCATAATATTAAGAAATACGTTTTTATTCTCTTTCTCATGACGTTATTTTATCATTTTATCTATTTTCCCTTATAAGAATCGGCAGGGAAAAGGGAAACATACATCTGATTTAGAATTAATTTCATAATTTTGATACTGCTTGCTATTAGTATACTCCTTTAAAAATGTGTAATGTGCATGTTTCCTGTGGCAGCTTATGTTAGGAGTTGACTGTTGTGAAGAGTCTGCTATTAAAAACAACTAAATGTTGTTGCACACAGAAATGTAGCGCCGATGGTCAGAGAGGACACATGAAGAAGAGAGCACTAAAGACAGTGAAGAAGCTCCCCTAAAGCAAAGGACGCAGGAGTAAAACCCTGCGACATCAAGACAACTCTTTCCTAAAGCTGAAAATGTGTACTCTTCAGAGCCAGACCGACACACATATGCACACAGACACACAGGACATTCAAGGATAATCACCATGGTAACAGGACCGGCGAATTCATAACACGTGTGAAACTTGAGGGCAGTGGACATGATTGCAGCACTCAGCTGACATGTTCATGCACGTGCACACAGTTTCTAAGAAAGGATAATTGGGTCTGACTGTGAAAGGAAGATATGTCTGTATAAATATGAAACATGATTAGATGCTTCAGCTTCCACTTTGACAGCAAGACTCTGATGGGCTTTGATAAGCACACTCTACAGGCAGTCGGACAACAGTGACCTCTGGTGGTTGTGAATGAGAATCATCATATTCTAAGCACATTCCCCTTTATGGTTTGAGTTCACAGGCTCTTTACATGGAAGAAAAAGCACAGGTTTAAATAATATGAGTTATTCTGCATTTCCATTTAGCTGATTCACTTTCAGGGAGCTGGTATTGTGGAGGCTGGATCCCTGTCACGGCTCACTGGAAGACTTACTATAGAAGAGGGCCATTGTTAAAGTTCCCATATTGTTTCAATGTTTTACTGTAAAGCAGGTCGAGATGCTTTAGAAATACTGGGAATGTACAAAAATGCTTAATCCACATAGAAATGTGCACAGCAGTATTCAGAAACTGTGCCTTTAAACGAGCCGTCAGCACTTCTATACGGTTGTGTTGTCACAACTATGCTCTATATAAAGAAATGCCGCCACAGTGCTGTACAGTACATTCAAGGCTGCAATTAAGGTGCAGGAACGCAAAGAGCGTGGATGCAGAAGACCTGAAAACACTGACCAATAAGAGCAAATTAGACGAGGGGGTCTTGAAGAGACAGACACTAAAATGGAGCGTTTCAGACAGAGATTGAATACAGATATATTCAGACAGATAGTATGGAAAAAAAACAGGTTTTGTTTTTTAACATTAAAGCATGTACTAGTTGAAACCTGAATTTCTAGTATGAAGCTGAAAATGTGCTCAACATTGGACCTTTAATTATATTTAATGGGCTTTTCCTACAAAGTGAAAAGATCAGTTGTGAAAAGCTGAATTACCTTAAGTATTCATTTGGTTATCGATTGAGCAGCTGAGTGCACCAAGTGTTCTTAAACAGTTCCGTGTTAGTTGAGCTTGATGGTTTTCTTTGTTAGCTGTACAAGAATTGTTCACCTAAATAACAAACACCAACAAATCTCACTTACCTCCTTTTAGTTTCATTTTGCTCAACTTTAGTGTTCCTTCCTCCATCAGTGAAAGGATATTTACTCTTGCAGAATCAGAGGGATTACATTTTACAGACTTAACACTCCAGCTTTCCAGGATTTTGTTTTAGGCGGACATTTCGACTCGTCACAGCAGGAAAAGCACAGGTGAAGCTGAATTTGTTAACGATGGCTCAGATCCATCAAACGTCGCAGTAGTCCATGCCAGTGAGCCAGCGTGGACAATACCAGGATCTGAAACAAGCTGATGTTCAGTGAATGGCAGCGGCAAATCAAAATTTTCACTGATCCATTAGAATATCTAATATCTTTATGGATACTTTGATCGAACCAAAGAAAAATGACTGACATTCCTATGACCCTCAGTTGTAACATAACTTTGTGTTTATTGCTACACACTAAAGTAAGATGGTGAACATACATGGTAAACATTATACCTGCGATACATTAGAATGTCTCGCTGTTTTAGTAAAAGTAGTTGTGGATAGTAGCCTACTCTTTTTGGTAGGCTATCACCTTGCTTGAGTTGCATGGACACAGGACATCTTGCACAAACCAAAAAGGTTAAATAGCAAAGCTTCCGTGATTTCTTGAAGTAACTTGGCCTTGATTTTTAAAAAGTTCAACCGCAAAGTTGAGGCATTTGTATGCTCATATTAGCATTTAGCATTAGCTCAAAGTCCAGTGTCAGAGAGCAGACTTGTTTTGTTTTTATTTAAGTGCAATAACCCTTCAGTTTTATAACATCTGCACTAACTTATGTTCATCCATTGATCCATGAATACATTTGTTCCAGAAAGAGGATTTCTTTCTTGCACATAAAATACCACGTGCAGGAGGTTTTTGACCAAAATGAGAACAAAGGGACTTTTTTTGTAACGGAGATGTTTATTTAGACAACTGAATGCATGCCAGAAAGAACTGTGGTATAGCAGTGGTAACTCTCAGCTCTCTCACTTTTGCAACTCTGAGGGAGAGACCCGAATCAGGGACACGCCAAACTTTGGAGGTTTGGAGAACACTATCTGCTCTAATTTATTGCATTGACACATTACTCTTGTCATTTATTAGGGGACAAGGGAGACAGGGGGTACCACTGTTGAATCGAAGTTTGAGGAGCTTGGATCTTCAACAGCTTTGGCCAGAGTATCATGAGTTGTTAATATCACTGTTTTGGCAAAAGGACAAAAGTAATTCACACCTTGCTTTTAGGGGAACTTTACCTGTCACACAAAACACGCAAAGAGACAATAAAAAAGATGCACTTACTGTAGGTAGCATTCACATGCAGTAGGCTATAACGTGTCTTCTCCTTCAGACTAGATTTAACATTTTTCTCCACTATTTCTTACAGAGATTCACAGCTAATGTTTTTCAGTTTGGGGAATTATCTTACACAGAATGGATACTGGATGAACAAAGACGTGTGCATGGATTTGGGAGAAAGAAAAAAACGTAAAGAAATCATCCTTTATGGAAGTCAAAAAGAGACAAAATTGTGCTTATCGTTAGTGGGGTCTCTGTCAAAAATGTAGCATTGACACAATCCCCTGTACTGTACTCGCGCTCCTGAAGTCATGTTCAACCCTTTAATCCCCAAAAATGGATTCCTTTACACAATTTCAACCAGTTGGTCCATCGAAGTTTTCTAAGTCGCTGTTGCCGTGGTTTCTCCAATATATTGATGAGCCAAAAATACCATAATATCAAAAATAAATGCAACCCTTTCACAAAACAATGAGCAATAAATAATAATCAAGTGGTGTTCTTGTACTGTACTGTATATGTACTGTATATACACAGAGGGTTTAGTTTGTTGTATATATGTACACGAAACAACTGTCAGTCTATTTCAGACTGGCTTTTTAGCATAGTCTACAACTGGAATTCGTGCCCAGATTCTATAAATCCCAGAAAAAGCAACAACATAATAACTTACACAGAATCCCCAAGCGCAGAAGGGATAATGCACAATGGGACTACTGTGTTGCTTGTAATTTTTGCCCCCCCCCCAATAGAAGCACTGGTCTGGAAAGGAAATATAAAAGGAAAATGTAACTTTTTTTTTTAGGTAGGGTGTAAAAAAAAAAAAAAAAAAAGCCTCTAGAATTCCATAAAATAACTAGCTTATTAAAACATTGATCGACAACAACATGCACAATGCTTTCCCAGCCTCGGGTCGAGAAGGTTATGGTGAAGCTCTTTCTCTGCACCGCGGCATGACTTTGCAGTTTTTGCATGTAATAATGCTTCTATTTGCTTTTGAGGGCCCCCTGGTGCGACCCTTCCCTTTCCTCCTTTAAGGGTGCTGTTGTCCCGTCTTCACCCGAAAGACTACACGGAAGGTTCGTTATTCCTCAAACAGTTCTTCAAAATAAGAGTTTTTGATCCATTCCATATACACTATCTTGGAGTTCACATGCTCGGGTCGAAGAGGGCAGCAGGTTGCAGTGGATTCATAATTCCTGCTTCCATAAATGTCTGTGTGTCTATTAATGTCCCCCACAACTGTCCTCTCGGCATATAAAGTCCATCTGCTTATCAACAAACACCTCACTAAACATGTCTGCCCCAGTCTTATTTTAGTAGCTTATGTACAGGAGGTTTAAGTGTCTGCCAGGCAGTATCCCAGGCAACCAGCCGTATCCTCACACATTTACAGTATGCATTCCAGTTTTTCAGTCCTCTATTCATTTTTGTCCTCTTCACAGGTTATGTGCATTTGTGTATGTGTCTTTGAATGAGAGCTTAATTGGTGTTGCAGCTCATGTATTTATACCTAGGAGAGTATGTGCTGCTGTTTTTCTTTTATTGGTTTTTGTTCTCATGTTATGGTGAGGTCACTGAATCATACATTGGACACACAATCTATAGAATGTGTTGGTGCGTTTATGTGTGGATGCATGGGTTTGTGCTTGCGTGTGTAGATCTGGTTGCATGTGTGCATCTCTGTGCTTTTTCCTCAAACGCTACGTGGGGGTCTTTGAAGCTCATGGGTCCTCCTGTTGCGTCCCTTCTTATTTTCCTGCATCCGTCTCCACTTGGCCGCGTGCTGGCTGCTTGCCCGGGCCCCCCCTGCAGCAGCCTGAGAGCCAGTCAGGCTGCCCTGCCCTTTCTGGCCGTTTTGCGTCTTCTGATTGTTCTTAGGTGCCTGGCCACTCGACGTACCCAGATTTGATTGACTTTTCTGGGCAGTCTGGCTCCGTGCTGGCTCTTCGACGGTCGGAGCTCCAGCCTGGGGCCAGGCCCTGCTCTGTGGTGGACTGGCTTGCTGCTTCTGGGCGTTGGGAGCCAAAGCTTTAGGCCGTAATGCAGGATTGGAAACGGCGGTGCTGTCAGGTCTACCCTGACTGTTGCTGTTGGGCGTCTTCACCCTCTTCTGTTTGCGCTCTTTCTTCCAAACTCGATCACAAAACTCCTCCACACTGTTGAGGTCTGGGTGGTCCAGAAGAGACAGGAAATCTCTATACCACAGCCTTTGCTTCGGGGAGTGACCTACCCCGCCTCCTGCACTGGAAAGGCCGGGTAGTATATCACCCAGTTTTTGGGCGGGAATGACCTGGAGGTTGAGGCGCAGTAGTGGCTGGATAAAGCCGTGTTCGACAGCCTGGCAGTGGTAGATGCCTGTGTCTGACTGGGTCAGACTGCGTATGAGCAGGCCCTGGTCTGTACGGAGCACTCTGTCATCTAGCTTGATCTGAAAAAAGACAGAGGGAAAGATGAAGAAATGAATATAGAGAAACACATTAGAAACAGGGTAGAAGACAAACAGAGTTAAAGGTCCCGTATTCTGCTCAGTTTTAGGTTCATACTTGTATTTTGGGTTTCTACAAGAACATGTTTACATTATTTATTGCAAAAAAACAACACATCTTCCACATACTGTCTGTCTGAATATACCTGTATTCACTCTCTGTCCCTCATTTTCTCACTTGTCTCTTTAAGAGACATAAGCTTCAAAATTCATGGATCTGTTACTTAAGTTGAACTTTTTATTCATACCACCAGGACCTAAAACTACACGCCCTGAACGCCCGGTCAGACAAATACAGCCACAGTAGAAAGTCAGGCAAAAGTAATTGGTTACATCATAGGGGTCAAAAGTCAGTCTAAATATCCACACCCCTAGGTTACCACCCTTTAGGTCACTGGGGTTAAAAGGTCAAAAGGGTCAAAAGTCATTACATGATAACACAGAGAAAGAAAGATGTTGTCTTTGGCAGAGCAATGATGTTTGCAGCAACTGAATTGGCGTGAAATTTAGCTATAGTCCATATTGGGATGTGTGGGTTTTACAATAATCCAGCTGCAATTTTTCACATTTTCTGTTGCCTGCTTTAAAGAGAAGAAACATACACACCTCGTGCTTGCGGTCATCGTTGTGCTTCTGCAGCTGCCAGTAAATGAGCGCTCTCTGGGATTTGGGGCTGCACTCTAGAAACATACTGCTGTTCTCAACGCCGTACACACTCCTGTCCTCTACGCTGCCTCCTATGCCGTCCGTGTCTTCTGCTCAGGCAAAAACAAACACAATAAGTGTGTGGCAAGAAAAGGAGAGAATGTATGTGTTTGTGTATAGTCAATTAGGTACCATGATGCTGAAGATCTGAGCACTGGGAGAGAGGGTCTCCGTTTCTGATGTCCTGTCGCCTGGTTCGCCTGGGAAGAAACCCCAATGAAAGTTAATGGCAGTAGTGGGTTTACTGGTAGTTTAAGCAACACATGCTCTTATTACTTTTTTGTTCTCTGTACTGTTCAATTTCAACCACTAGGGGGCAATGTTACACAATACTAATTCTCATGCTTAGAGAGGTTTATTAAACCCTCACTCTGTTAAATCTCATGAGTGAAAAAAACTAAAACCTGGCAGAATGCAAGAAACATAAACCTGCCGAGCAATGAAACAGCGTGCTTCATTGCCTTCTGATGAGCCGTTATTATGAAACACATACAGCATTGTTTTGCCCTTGAAATTTCTTGTAAAAAAAAATCAGCCCCGCTTTCTGTCCTGTTGATATGAAAGTCAACTATGTCGTTCAGCAAGGCGTTTTCATAGCCTGGCGAATAAGTGTGAATGTGTCGCCGCTGTTCCTAGTTGTCATGGTCGCATTTAAAATCTCTAACTGGCGCTGTAAAAATCAAAGCGGAGAAGAGCTGGGGTAAGCCAAAGGTGAGGCGTGGTTGGATAGAAGGAAATAAAGCAGATAGAGGAAAACATCGAACAGTCAGATGTAAAAAAGAAACAGATGGAGTGAAATGGTCAGTATGTGCGTATGTCCATTCTGCACACAAAATATGGCGGCTAACATGCCTCCTTCTTTACTTCTGTGTGCCATACATATTTGGACAATTTCTGTGTCTTTCTCACACATGTCCCTCCCGAATGTTTCCTGGGCTAACATTCCTGTCTTTTTTGGCCGTCTGAGCACGTGCAGGGCCGGGTGTCTGGTTCTCATTCTGGGAGGGAAAATATTTTAGCATTGAGGAGAGCAAAGACAAGTCGGTCTTGGCCTTAACCACGGGGTGTGCCACCTTTTCTGTAACCCTGCCAAGACGGAGTATACCCACTGGCCTACTTGTGCTGGTGTGAGAAGTTTTGCATGAATGAGATGCAAGGGTGTAGTGCTATGTGTGTGTGTGTGTGTGTGAGGGCTGTGGTGGTCAGCCTAATCCCGCTGGATACAGCAGAGGGTAATTTGAGGGTGTGTATGTTCATACCTCCTGGCAGCAGGGTGAAGCGGTCAGACAGCTCCTGTTGGCTATAATTTAGTGTGTGTGTGCTTGTGTAGATGTATATACATGTGTGTCTTTTTATGACTGTGTGTGTGTGCATCTTTGCTTTAGGGCAACGGGATCACAACTCAGAACAACTGCTGCTGGCAGAAGTTATAACCCAGGTTGCTGGATCGTACCTCTTGGAATGCATACTTGGCCTGTGTGTATTTAATGACTGTATTTTGTGCCCGTGTAATATTCTGACAGATTACTTCCATGCTTAGATGTTTTTGGCATGTACCGTGTAACTGTGTACTTTTTTTTTTGGATTCACAGCACTTGCTAATAGGCCGGTCGAGGTCTGAGGTTACAGAAACAAGGTTGAGTATTGAGATGCCCTTGAGCAAAGCATTTAAAGCCAATTGCAAGAGCGGACTGCAGGTGCACTGATAACTCCCAGGTGTAACTGTGTATGACGGCATTAAAACAAAGGCAGGATGTTGCTGAAAAGAAGCATGCAGGCTCAGCAAAACCCTCTGAGGATAAATAAAGGTCAAAGATGTGTTTTGGTGCGTGCATGCTCCTACCTCTTGGCGGTAGGAAAGTATCTCGAGCACTCGCTGCCGTCCCAGGCGCAGTAAGGGTCTCTGGCCAGGCAGCACTCAGCGCAAGCTTTCCCATACACCTCACAACGGTGTAAAGACATCTGCGATACACCAAGGCCAGAGCCAAGGTACAGCTGTTGCTGTAGGAGCAAAAGAAAGTGCAAGGATGTAAAAATTGAGTACTCCTGTGAGGCTCAGTTGTAAAAAGAAGGTGGTTGTGGGTTTGGCTCTCAGTAGGCACATTAGATAGCCTTGTTTTAAAATATCAGTGTTTGCTTAAAGGCCCAGAAGTTCTCACTTTTTCTGTTTCGCTTCTAGCCCTGTCAACAACTTCTGGATAAGTGATTATGTGCGAAAATAAGTCTTTACCTGCTTGGTGGACAGCTCCATAGCAGTAATGGGAGTCGGCTCCTGTACAAAACAAATACAGGACAGCTGCGTTAACTACCACATCTATGGACATCGTGTGTATATTTATAGGTATCGGCTGCATAAATTGTTCGTGACATTTTCAGTGTCATACCCGAAATACAGTCATCTCTTCAAGCACCACCTCTTCAAGGTCGTGCCAGCTCTCTCTGGGGATTGTCACCACCTTCAGTACTGTGCCCATGTCTGAAAGAAAATAGCCATTCAGATACAGTGTATATTTATACATGTGTTTTGCTCATGTATGAATCGTCTTTGCTTACTAGTAAATAATGAATAAATCACAGATTAAAGCCTCAATCTGTGGCTGCCACTGTGTTGGATATATACAGCCCTCTTGCAAACCAAGTATCTTTCATAATAATAATAATAAAGTTGAATATGGGTTCTACTGCACTATATGATTAAATTTCAATATGTATCATAAATATACTTCCAAGAACAAAAAAAGCAGCTTTTGTTTTGGACCGGTTGTGTACCTGTCCCAATGAACATGACGTCATACTGTCCGTCTTCTGCCTCCACTCTGTCCACCACCAGCTGGGAGAACTGGTAGTCCACGTCTGTCCGCACCATGATGGGACGCCCGCCTATCGGGTGCACTGGGTTGTACATGGCTGGGTGACCCCTGGCGAAGGTGATAACATCATCAGGGAGGTCTTTGGTGGAGTCAAATCCTCCAAATGTCTTGCTGGGGCACTGAGAATCAGACCAAAATAGCAGGCAGGTAAGTAGATGATTGACAGTGTACGATTAATGTTTCTTGTATCTCATGAATGTATATCTATGTCATTCCTGTGTGCTTATTTGACTGTATTTCTTGTCATTTCACTGCATGTTTGGACAATTTTTCATGTGGAGACTCACAGTGCCAGGGCGGGGGTAGGGCACCCTCCCTTGGAAAGGCACCCACTGGTAGGTGGGTCCATCTCTGTGGGCGTAAGGACCCAGGAAAACCCTCCTGATGTCGGCCATGTTGTACATGCACACTGCTGAGCCTTTAAAGATGTTACTGTGGAGCAAGAGAGAGAGAAACTTAGACTTAGAAGGGGTGAGAGACTAAAATAAACTAGACTTATTTGCCTCGGCCAACCAGTCAAGTTACAGTTTACATCCAAACTGCCCAGGTTTTACATAATACATATAGTGAAGTATTAAGTGTATTTTTTTGGGCGACACGTGAATGCTTCACACACATCTTCAACCTTGCAGCACAGAAGAACTTTACAGTCACCACAGTTTCAAGATTAGTGTCACCAATTCAGTATCTGACCAAGTGTTTGTCCTTTCTCTTCTGTGAGATATGGTGTTAAATGGACATATGGACATAAACATGATGATGTCACAGCAAACTTGACCTTTTGGATATAAAAATATCGTTACCTCATCATTATTGTCCAATTAGACATTTGTGTGAGATGCTGTCAAAATTAGCATAGGAATTATGGACTTGAGTTATGAAAAACAAAACGTTTTTGTGAGGTCACAGTAACCTTGACCTCCAAAATCTAATCAGCTCATCCTTGAGTCCCAGTAAAAGTTTGTGCCATTTCGTGCATATTTGAAGACATGTCTTCAAGGGGTTCCTAAGATATTGTGTTCACAAGAATGGGAGACAGACAGACAACCCAAAAACAGAATGCCTTCGGCCATGGCTGTCGCTGGCGCAGAGGCATATAAAAAGATTTTCAGGATGACGAGAGGAAGGGAGTGAGAGGGCGGTGAAAGAAAGAAAGATGACAGAGACAAACAAAAGGGATTCATAAACGATCGGTCACAAGACAGGGATTAGGAGCTTGTGAAATACTGAAGAAAGACAACAAAATGACCCTTCATCGCACAAAGACAGAGGGGAGAAAGGTTGTCATTACCTAAGTATAGGAATGACAGATTGGAACTTCTCTCTGATTGCTTCCAGCCACTTGAGAACAGACAGGAATTTGGGCACGCCACCAAAAAAACAAGAGACCTGGTTCAGAGCATATTTGAAATCCCCTCCAATATTTTGCGAGCACTCGCTCGAGCCAGATGGGTGGATTTTTGCTTTCACTCGCCAGACAAGGTCCAAAGCAGGCAAGGTCAATCAATCAGGGAAAGTTTGTGGATTTTATTTCAATTCATGCTCTATCCTGGGTCATCCAGAAGACAGTAACTTGAGCCGTGACTCACTGAAGTGGAACATTCGGGAGTTTCACCGGAATATTCCAAGATATATATTACAAAAGAGTTAATAAAATATTCCTGCAGAGATTGTGACAAAGTGAGCTGGCTGTTTAAATCTCTGTGCACCATGGAGTCTATTAAACTCTATATGGGGGATTTGTTTCACAATTTTATAGACTTGTAATTATGTGCGTGTAGGTTAGATGTTCAAAAATCCTCACTCGTCAGCTTTTTTACAGATGGCAGATTTTAATTTGGACAGCCAGTCTCTTGCATTTGCAGGCGCCAAATGCTTCAATAAGATTCACTGACGTGCTTTGTCTTGCTGACTGCAATGGGAAGTCGTATCAGACTAATTAGGGATGTGGCTGGCATTCACACAGCCGACAGTACCCACCAAAGCAAGGAAGATGAATGGATTAGCATTTGAAAATGTTAATTACAGAGAAATTCAATTAACTCCGGGGGCAAAAAAAAGACACTCAATATCTATGCTTAAGAGGAAGGGCAGAACATGTGTTTGTGCAGATACACACAGCCTGAGAGAGAGGCACACAAATTCAGTTAATGCACACACACACACACACACACACAAACAGCAGCACAATCAAACATTGATCTGTCAGTGGCAGCTTCTTTGTGCCTCATTAAGCAGTGATATTAAAAGCTGGTCCCTCTGAATCTCTGCTCTATTCATCTCTGAAAACCGGCCACTTAGAAAACCAATTAAACCACTCTAATTCCTCAATGCCCCATAATTGAATTTTAAAATGTGCATGTGTGTGTGTGTGTGTGTGTGTGTGTGTGAGAGAGAGAGTGCAGGCACACATGAGGGTACGTAGGTGTATTCCCACCACCGCGCAGCGACCTCTTGCTTTGAATACATTTCCAGAAAGCGGAAAAAGCCACACGGGCCTAATGATGCAAGGCGCCTGTCGGTATGCGTTAGCTTGTGCCGCCGTTCTATTCAGCCTGTCTTATCATTAGCAGTGATTGATGGTGAAGTGTTTGTCCTCCTTTCAAAGAGGTTCAGAGACACTATCGGACACAAAATACCCACCCCCCTCCTCCTTCCCAAATGCAAATTCATCATCATCATGATAAGTGCCACCATCTGTGCCATTTCAACTCACTTATCTGCCTTGCCCCATGCCTTCACCTCTCCGCATGCTTCAATAAAACCCCGCCCTGCCTTCTGAAAAAAAACCCTATTCAAGGCCCGGGGCGGCGGCCAGGGGAGAGATGCACGTTACTGCTGAGTGAATATCGTGTTTCTCTCGCTCCCTCCTGCTCCATAATCTGATTTCCCTACAAAGCCTCTGCCAAGGTTTCAGTGGAAAAAAGGGGGACAGGTAGCAGGAAACGGGGAATCGGCTAAAAAGTAATCTCCATTCAGAGACGTGGGGAGGGGTACTCTGTGAGAGGAAAGCAACCATAAGACACCTGTAAGTGGATTACAGGACGGGGAGCGCTGTCTGGGAATTTGACGGGGGCACGCTTGGTCGCTCGCATCCTGCCGTGTCATTTAGGAAATTACGGATAAAGGGATGGAATAAAGAACGTGAAAGGGAAGAATTTTTGAAAGGAAATATGGAGTGTGCGTTTTTCAAATGCAGAGGAAATAACTTGTGCAGGATGGTTGCCTGTTCAATTTCTATCAGCTCATCTGATCTCCTAGCAACAAATCAACAAAACAAATATGATACTACCAGCGTCTGTCAAGCTGTTTGAGAATGTGGGCCTCTGCACGCACATTTTTGGAGGTCATATGAAAAGATCTGGATGGGTTTTGTACCTGGATGTGGTGAATACAGCGTAGATAAGTGGATTCTTTGGGTCCTTGGAGCTCATGAGAAACACGTCCTCTGAAAAAAACAAAGCAAGATGGGGTGAAGGTGAGGTTTTTTCAACAGCATATGAAAGAGAATTTGTCAGGGTCATGTTTTTTTCAAGTACAAATAGAGAATACACACTTACGTAGCTCATCAAAGTGTGTATCAATGCCATTGACCCCGGGAACTGAACACATTAGCCGAGCCTTGAGGAAAGTGGTCCACTTGTTCACCAGACTCCTGTGACCTCCCATGTCATTCTGTGTTACAAACACAAAAATACATCTGCAAACTCTGACATAAACATGTAGGTATCGCTCTAAGACCATGCAGGTATGTAAGAAATCACTGCTTCGGAGTAAACTGTGATAAGGATTTTGTATGTGTGTGTTGTTACCTTACACAGTTGTCCTATCCTGGCGATCGTAGCCTTGCCAGTGTGCTCTCCGTCCATGGCGTTCTCTTTGAAAAACAGGAAGATCTTGTCGTCTTCAGGGTTGTCACTTTCTGGGATCAAGTGAACACCTACGAACCTGGGGTCTGGAGGGAGGGGAAAAAGGAAATTAATGAAGCACAGAAAACACATTGGACGTAGTAAAATATCAGTCATTTTACGATCCAACCTGTGTCCCAATGACAATGCTTTCACCCCTATTTTACACCTCCGAAACCAAATCCCCTGTGATATTCTCCAGTCACGGCTCAGTTATAACAGCCATTCACTTTACACCCTGGTGTTACAGTATCTGACTTTACCCCAAGTGAGCGCTCCAAGTCCAAATCCCACATAACCCCCTTCTCCAGGCCACATCCTCGCAAACACACATGGCTCTGATTGTCCCCGGTAACACTTGAATAAATGTATCTTAAGCGCGGGGGGAAATCAAAGCTAAATGCGCCAGCCGAGGCCTTAGGGGCTGGGATATCTCTTGACTTGAAGGGGGCACGGGGACTGAAGAAAAGTGGCCGCAGTCACTGAGGCGTCGTCACAAGTAAAACGAGCCCGTGTCTAAAAGCTTCGGGGGTTAGCTGGAGAGAAACATGCAGTGCCATGTTACGCCTCCATGGCCGTTTAGGATATAGAGTAGCTGTGAAAAAGATGAGTGTGGCCAAAGTGGGAAGCAGATTTATAAGCCTTGTAAGGGGTGCGAGACCCCTGGGAATGAATCATGTGTACCCCACACACAACTCATAGGTCTATTGTGAATATGTGCCATTAAAGCAACACATTCATAAATCTAACATCGCGGGCCCTCGCATACAAAAACAGGCTTCTGCCGGTGTCGCCAACGGTCGAGGTCATACAATTCATTACACTTTATTCCCTGCATTCAGTCGAGGTTTAATCCAACTTCAATGTTGAGTGAGAGGACATTAAAGGGTGAAGATGTGTAAATAAATTGTGTGAATAAAGACCAGCAAAGCCAAAGCTACCGTTTAAATCCTTTTTTTTTTTTTTTTTTACAATCAAATGCTATTAAGGATTCATTCCCAAGTTTCTTTCTTGTTCCATTTGAGTACCATGTAACCTTGTTGATAAAGGCTCAATGGAATATCCCCATCCCAGTAATCCATGCAATTACAAGCCCCTCTTTGTTGAGAAGGAGTTGGATTTTGCCGGGGACCAACGGATACAATCCTTGGCGCATTTGTTTGAACAAGGTGAAAGATCGATGGGGATTAAGGCTGTAACAATGGCTTCTCCATTTTGAATCACTCTTTATTAACATGTCATAGCAATCAGCGCTGCAGAGAACATTGTTTGTGATTTTTGTGCCGGGGCTGGGGGGTGGGGGTGGTTGAGAGGAACTGGGAGGAATTTGACTCCACTACGGGAAAACAGCTGAGAGCGGATTAGTTCTGTGGGAAAGAGGGGGAAAAAGGGATGGCACAGCTTGAGGGAAAGGTTCAAACTGACCTTTTGTGGCTCCCTAAGTCCTCCGCGGTGCCGAAAGATAGCCAGACAGACTGAACAGTCAATAACCCTCACTGCTGTGCTAATCTTACTAGCACAGGCAAATCCAGTGACTTTGTGAATGGGCTCTCATATCTGATGTCTGCACATGAATGGAAATGATTGGAGACTTGAGGCTTGTGAGAGAATTCAATGCTGCAAAGTCCACTGAAAGGTATTCTTTCTCCAAAACTGGCCAATGACAAGGGTTTACTTCCACCTGATACTGGAAAGTGGAGGTTTAAGTGGGCCGTGAGTGTACCATTTTATTTTAATAATTAAGTTTAGTTGGATTTTTTGAGGTTTGACAATAAATGTTATCCATTTTTTTGCAATCTAGGGAATATTAGCTTCCGCTGTAATCTTGTAGATAGAAATGGCCTCTTAAAAAAAAGGGTAAACAAATTCGAGTGGACTACAGTCCACAGTCCAATGTCAAATTATTTCACAATGTTTTTCATGAAGAAAAAATAGATCGTACAAAACATACATCCAATTTTTTTCAGGAATAGCATTTCACCAGGGCGAAAAGTCAGATTTTTTGGAATGTTGATTATTTTTTCACCTGTCAATCACAGGCGCAGTTTGCATTGGTGGACGTAGGCAAAAATGCTTGTAGGGATTTAAATATTAGTTACGGTAAAGCCTTCCTCTATAATAATGAATACAAAGGGTAAACTAATTGTGTGATTGGGACTATTTCCATGAAACATTGGCTCTGGTCTAAATCTGTATGGTGGCCTGCATGCTATTCCCTGTGGCATCGGGGTGCCCAGCGGTCTTCCAGAGACCCGATCTGCCTCACTCTTGGGGGGAGGACTGAGAAGCAGAGAACACACGTTGTCCTCTGGGACAAAGTCCTTCGACTGCGACCTCATATCAGACAGGAGAACCGGCTGAATTTAAGTTGTTACTCAGATGAAAAGAAACTAACTAGGATTCCCTCAGTGGTTGCAAACAGTGGTGATTGAGGAAATGGGAGACAGCTTGCCTGGTGTTGCTCGTCATTCTGATCGAGGTTCAGCCTGTGGATGCTGTGAGGCCTATAAGGAGCCTGTTGGGTCCCATCTTCTTGCAATTTTTGCAATATTCACTCACTCATTCTGGATATTAGTTGGGATATGACAATGCACCTGCCGCTATCTTGATTATTCATTTTCGTGTCAACAGTGTCCCGATCATTTTATTTACCATTCAGCCATCTTGAATCATGCTGCTCTGTTCTGATTGGATGATGATCTCCCAGGGTACGGAAAATAGCGAAGTCCCTTCCCATGAAATCAGCAGATGTTCCAGAGTACAGCTCTCCATCTGCCAGAGAGAAAAAGTGTAGTTAGGAATAAACAATCAGTTCTGGAGTGAATGTGTACTTCCTGGAACTAATCAGGAGGGAGATCAAACTCACCGATCAGAAGCGAGGCTGAGAGCATTTTGGGGTCATAGGGGCTTTTCCCGCGGCCGTTCTCGAAATGCGAGGCCAGTCGAAAGATGTTGTCCTGTGGTGGAAAGGGTCAAAGTTCAACAAGAGGCTAGTGAAAGCCACATTAAGCCCGGTTAAAAGTACATTTATAGCCTGTGTTTCAAATTACACCAAATTCTCATTTTAGCATGCTGCTTTTGGGATGGTATGCCTCAGCCAGGCATGGGCAAATTTACACCACTGACTTGTTTTGCTTCACTGACAGATTAACAATTATATATGCGACAAAAAGGAATGATAGGGAATAAAGTAGGGCCGTGCAGCAAATACACAGCTTACCCCAGAATCTATGAATATATCAAGAAAAGTCAAAAAAGAGAGACCCATCTTACCCAGTTCTCTTTAAATTAATTACTGACAACACTACTTTAAACTCAGCAGATCTCATGCAGGGTCTTCTATACTCGAAACCTGCATGGTGCAAACAGTCATTCCCCTCCCTATTGTCTGACTGAAGAACCCATGCTGGTACATTGATTAACCTATAAACTTTCATCAAGATGACTGATTTAACTTTTATCTATGGTGAGAGGTTGTTCAATTTCCGAACGGCTGAAGTCGAACCGTGTAGTGACCACAGTTTTTTTCACTTGGTCGCACAAAAGAAAACATTGATGAGAAGATAATTAATGAAGGGAATGGTCATGGTGAGAGAGAGGAGAGGGAGAGGGAGAGAGAGAGAGAGAGAGGGAGAGAGAGAGAGAGAGAGAGAGAGAGAGAGAGAGAGAGAGAGAGAGAGAGAGAGAGCTGTTACACTTTCTGCACACAAATTATTACTCTAGCACTAGTGTCACATTTCATGACTCATCAATGAACGCTCTATTGAAATCTAGATGAACATTTGCATATATATAACTGATTAAACATGCAGAAAGAAAAAGAAGCATCAACATAAATGCACCCAATGTATTACCTCTGCCCTCTTGCCCATTTCCAGAAAGGAACAGATGGGGTGGAAGGCTCCTGTGCCACAGACATACAGGTGGGTCTGGTTGTAGGGTTGGAGGACCCGGATGAAGTTAGAACACTCTTTCTGGAAAGGAAATGAGAAATGGAACATCAAAAACCAGAACAAATGTATACTTTCAAACAGTGAAAATTACATCTGCCAAAGAGATTTTGTGTTTGTAATACCTGTCTCTGTTTATGTAGTAATCTTACCAGCTTAGGATATTATATTGCCCTGCAAAGCATGTGAAACTTTGGGGATTTTTTTAGGAAAGAGATTGCATATGTTCCTGAGAAAAGCCTCCTCCATAGCATAAAGTTTAAATTAAGTTTTATCCTTTATGAAAACAGCGTTGACACTTTTAATAGAAAAAGGCGCCGCTGTGATTCAGTTGAAAATAGAGACTAATAGGAAGCAGAGAATAATGGAGAATAGAGGAAAGCTCAGATGGAATTCCCTTTAAAGCGGGGACTTTCCAGTTGGATTGGAAACTGAGTCTCCTTCAAGGAAATCCCACCTGTACGTCAAATCAGGCCAATCTGCCTCAGATCTTTAATGATCCATGTGTTTGAATTTACTGAGGGTGTTTGGGTTGGCTCTCCAGCACATGTTGATAGTCCCAGTGGTGTGAGACTGTTTATTAGAGTGCTAATCAACAGGATTGGTTAATGTAGGAGGGTTATTAGAAGCCCCGAGGAGTTGATTTGGGCACATGTGTTTAAGAGATTAGGTTGGGGTTTGGCTTATTATAAATACATGCTGAATATCCACGTAACAAATAAGTAGATATTTGCTTGGGGATTTGGAAAAGGCAGCGCACACATCACATGTGGGCAAATTACCCTTCTTTTTTCCTCCCTTTAACACATGCATAGCTCCAGGCTTCTTAACATCGCTGACATTTCAGTTTGATGATTTGATGATGTCCCTCATACGGGACACAAATGGATTTGAAGCATCACTGATTTCAGGTTGTGAGTGATGACATTTCCACGTTGACTCTGGGATCACACTGTAAATGTTTTGCAAAAAAAGTAAAAAAGAGAAAAAATACCTTCTTGCTATTATTCAGAAAGGCAGAAACTCATGTTTAAGCTCTGACTCTTTCGCCTTCTCAGTAATCTGCTTAAAAGGATAGTTTGGATCTTTTGAAGTGGGGTTGTATGAGGTACTTACATAGTCATTACCTGCAGTAGATGGTGGATAACTCTTCAATAAATGTATTTCCAAACAAATGTCCTCATAACTATTTCTTTAATATGAAATCTGATTTGAATTTAATATGGAAACATTAACTTGTTGTAATACAAACTGCAGCATGCTAGTAGTTTCTAACTGACCAGGTTTAACTGTGTGTGTTATCATTAACCCACTGTCCCAACAACGTTTACACATTTCAGCCACAGGACTATTGCTGAGTTCGCAGAGGACTAGACTAAACTCGAATGATTTCTCGTGGCTGACCTCAATCCGGAACGACTCTGTGTCTATTTGACTGTGTAACCTAATGACTTTACCCTCTGTGTTTTCTACTGTTGAGCAATGGGAGCATGTGTCCCCCCACATCATTCTCACAACCTTATTATATGCGTTTCACCAACTCCTATAATCCCCTCCAATGTCAGCTCTGTTTAGGATTTTACATGGCTGTCGTCGAGTTAGACTCATTAGCTACGTGGTAGGTAGAATGCACATAAACACTGAAGGATGTCAGTTACGCGAGTCACTCAAACATGCGGCTGTCTTGCCCCCAGGTGAAAAATGGTTTCCCTGATCACAAACCATGTCATTATGTGAAAACCAAAACACCCGCAGAGGATAAATGAGTAATTATAGGATCAAACTAATGACTCTCTTTGGACTTGGTATTGATGATGACTTTCCATGGGAGAAATGGATGGACGGATTTGTATTTGGCTTTGTATATGTTTGGATAAATTGAGTGAATTTTGAGATTATGCTGAGGTTTCTGATTGAATAAGGAAAATGTAGCTTTTGGGGAAGGGATAGGTTTAACACACTTCATTCTCGTCACAAGGAATTGTAAGCCTGCCTGATGCTCTCCGCGTATGGCTTTGGCTTTACTGGAGCACACGGCCGCGAGGTAAAAAACCTTTTCATTATTAAAGTTTCGACGCCAGGTGTGTCTTCATCAGTCAAACAGTGCAGAGACTTAATATGCCCTATTAAACAAAGAATGGCTCGACACAAGACTACTGTACAAACTTAAAATTCGGACTATGCAATCGCACGTCATTACATTCAATGTAATCGCAGCTCTCCTGCGTCTCTTAAAAAAAAAAATCACATTTTATTGAACTTATTATTGAACCATCAGGACTTAACAAGGAGCCAGGCCTGATTTGTTTTTTTATAGCCTTAAGCCAAGCCTTTCTTCTTGTTAGTATAGGCGCTTTAATATAATGTGGTGTGATGTGATGTCGTAATATTTATATATGTCCTTTTTTAATCAATTAAACTAGAACCCTATCAAGTGAACATGCAGCCCATTCTTCCAGTGTATGATGTAGGAGAGCTATTTAAGATATTGAATAGGCTAATTATATTGCTTTTTTACAAGTAATGTATTATTATTATGATATATTTTAAATGGATGCAGTTGCTGATGTAATGTCTTAAATAGTTACTTATGTATTTACCTTTCTTTTTCTCTTTTCGATTATTGTATCACTGTAAACCCTGCCTACATGCAGCTTATCGTCCCCTCCCTATTTTTCTAGCCATTATAGAATAAGTTCCTAATTATAAGAGGTTATTTAAGAGAAAGTGGATCTCTGTACTGACTCTACTAAAGAGGCACATGGCATCGAAATGTTAGTCCTTTAATAAAGTGTGTTGCCTCCAGTATACTTTGGACCAAATCTCTTAAGTCTCCCCCGATGTAGGAAAACTTTTCCTTTATTTAATTTTTCCTTTAATATCTGTAATAGCTGGAAAAATAATCAGGACTGACGTCAGGCAGTTCTACGATATCTGAACCCCTTGTTGCTGAATCAAATGCAACAACCTGGGCCATGTTACACACTCATCCTGCCAAAGAGAATGATACAGCCATCAGGCATTTTGGAGGGGGGCAGCTGTTACATTTGTTCTGCGGCTGTAAATTGTGGTTTGGAGAAATGCATCTCTTTGGGAGCTCTGAATGCTTTAGTAATGTCCTAATCAAGACCTCTCCATGCTGCGCTCCATCTCTGCTCTCACCGCCTCATTTTCAAGGGTAAACATTTTCACAGCACGCAAATACCTCATCACTGTGTTTTCTGTGATTTTGTGCAGCCAGAAATACTCACTTTCCACCGTGTGAGGTAGCGACGGTGTATTGTTGCTTGTGTGGTTCGACTTTGTGTTTGTGTAGGAATCCAAGAGAGCTGGCGGTGAGTTAGACCCCAGTAAAAACCTTGGTGATTTAAAATGAGTACGTAATTCTGGATAATCCTAAAACCCTGCATCCGCTGCACTCCAGACTCATCCAGCCATGAAATTAAGATCAGATACAACGCAGTGAGGGCCTATACAAACAGCAACACAGATAACACACACTAACACCATCGTGCACACAAACAGAGCTGGTGGCATATACTGTAGTTAGTATTCTGCAAACTTGTGCACACGTGAGCCAACACACCGCGCCAGATAACGAGAACTCAAACAATACACTCCCACATAAATATGCACGCATGCACACACTCTGAGGCACAAAAATAAACATACTCCCGACATTAAACTGTACATCACAGCAGCATATAACCACTGAGGTAATGCGTTGTTGTCCTTGTGCCACTGGGACACTGTGTACACCTTAGTGTGACCGAACATCTGTCGTACAGCGTGTTTAGTTGTGTCCGTGGGGGATGGCCTATAGAGACCACAGTGTTCCGGGGTGATATGGAACATGGCTACAGTATGATCACTTTTTATGCGATCTAATTTATTTCCTCTACAGTGCACTTGTATTTGTGCGAGTGCTGGATCCAGGAGACTTCTGCTATGCCGTATTGCTGTGGCCAAAACACACACAGCAAAGAAATCTTGAAGAATTACGGTACATAGATGCAGGACAGATATATAATTTGTGTAACAATAAAAGCCAAAGTTGCAGGGAAGAACTCAAGTGATGATGCATCATGAATGTGGACTTACCCCAAGGTCTTTTCCTGCCCACTTGCATTCATCCCTCTTTGAGGGGGTGGCAGGCCATGCAATCTGTGCAAACGAGAGAAAGACAAAGTCATACTATGCTGGAGGTGGAGAGCAGAGATTTACATGTTGTTTCATGGAACAGGGAAGGCAGTGAGTCAATGCAGTGAACCAAAGGAAATCAAGATTTTTGAAATTCCAGCAGAATGACTTTAGGTTTGTCATTATGTATTTGAACAATTCCTAGATTACTCACTTCCTTATTTCCTTATATATCCCTGGTCATTTCATGAGTGTTGCCTGTACATGACACATAAGGGACGACCTTTTTAACAGTATAATGAGAGCGGAGAAGAAAAGGGGTTTATGACTTGTAAATGAAAATGAGAAAATTAAACAACAAAAAGTAGATTTTTGTGAAATTAGATAAGATACAGTATGTAGGAACACATAGGAATATTACTTTCTACCCTACGCTGTGTCGATATCGAGCTGCAACCTTTGGGGCTGAGAAATGAGGCCAACGCGTAAGTACCAAAAGCTGCAGTCGCTCGAATGGCCACTTGAGGCTAGATCCAAAATCCCAATAGGTTTGTTTACAGCCACAACGATGACCTACAGCGGTCGAAACATGTTGGCTTTTTCAATGATTTAGGCTGTTTAATGTTTCCTAACTTGTGTCATTTTGTAGTGTCTGAATAGCCTTCCTGTTTAGACCTTTCATATTGTCTAAAGACGAGTTCTGGTTCAAATTAGGACATTTAAAAGGTTCTCCTTTCTACAGTTCAAATCCTGAGCATGTGGTTGCACTTTTCACTTCGAATATGAAGAGGGAGCAGGCTTTTGCTACTTTGTACTGGAAAAGATAGGACTCATTGTGTAATAAATAATAGCTTTGTTCTGTCCTTAAGGCAATTCTATCTGTGGCCCTGGTGTCAAATTAATTGAAAACACATATGGTGCGTACATGTGTACAAGTACACAAGTGCATGTGAAAGGGAATAATTATAGTCAAAAATTGGGTGCGATTGAGCACACTTTTTTGCTGGTGGTCACACTGATTTGAATAGACAAAGGAAATGGATGCACAAGCATGTACTATACATTCATTATTATGTTCATACAATGCACACACATTCCTCATTTTATTCCTTGACGTTATCTCCTCTCTAGATCAGCTGAGTATCCCCCTCTTGGGAACCTGCACCGAACATTTCGGGGTAATTACATTAGATTTGCTTAATCACTGTTTTTTGGCCTTTATCTGATAATGATACAAAGATCAGAACAAAGGAGCGAAAAAGGGAAAAAAATAAATTACACATCCGAGCCAAGGGCAAAAAGAATTCAGAGACACACTCTCCCTCCCTGCATTGACTATGTATTTTTCAGCACTTTCATTCCCCTGCTCAGCTCTCTGCAGCCTTCGGGCAAGTCTGCATCAGTCCTGTGTGTCTATGAGAGCAGCCCGAATCTGATAAAAAGACTGTTAACCTAGTCCAGGTGGAGTAATGGAATTATGGACAGCCCTGTCTGGACCAAGACAAGGGGGAGGGGGAGTGGGTGTAATGGACTCCAGAGGGAGCAGCAGGAAGAGAAGAGAAGAGAAGAGAAGAGAAGAGAAGAGAAGAGAAGAGAAGAGAAGAGAAGAGAAAAGACGAGAAGAGAAGAACTCAGATAACACCTTGCAACCTGGACCAAAAGAACACAACTGCATTCAATTCTCGCACAAACCTATGAAATATACCTGAAACTGTAACCAAAATAAAGTGGAGTACATTTGAATTTTTACCTGTTTGTGGTCTCTGTTGATGTTGACGAGGTCGAATGAGAAGATGTGGTCCTCGGCTCCGACCAGCAGTCTCCCTCGCTCCTCGTCCAATAGGAAAGCGTCGTAGCTCGAGCTGTTGGCCAAGCCGTTGAAGGTGACGAGGTTACTTGACTCTAACATCTCTGGAAAAGAAAGATGAGAAAGAGTTTGTGATGATCATATATGAGACGATGCATAGGCATGGCTAAAAACAGAATAAAAAGATCAATAAATGAACAGCTTGGAAATGTATCCATTTATACACATGTATACAGTATAAAAAATCCCAGCTGGTAAAAAAAGTTGGTAAACTGTGATGCAGTGGTGCAGAAAACACATTTACAGCGAAATTGGAAACTTTGAATTTAAATATTCTATCAGCACAATTACTAATACTTAAAATATCAGTCGGTTGTTGAGTATGTCATTTTTCACTCATGTTCCTTTCTCTTTAATGATAGGCATGTGCTAGCTTTAAAGGGATTTGTACTGGGAAAAAAAAACAATTTTGGATAAGTGCTCAAAACTTGTGTTTGTCTTAGCCTCAAAGAAAAACAAACAAATTAGAGTTTCAAGAGCTATCTGGATGCCCCCATTGAAATCAGTCACTTTTTCTTAATGCTTCCTTAATTGCTTTTACACACACACATTTGCACACACTTACATACAGACAAATGTCAGTCATGTATAGCGTGAGAGACATTTGAAGCGAACACAGCATGCTCCAATCAGGGACACAGTTCAGACTGTTCAGCCGTGTGATTGGTTGAATAATTCATATGGAGCCAGGGTCAGGGGAGACACTGTGTGTAAGTAAGTATGTGTGGGTGTAGCTGTAAATCCGCTATTATGTAAATCAAGACTGACGAGTGTGTGACTGCACATGGATCTCTGCAGAGTGTTCCATTCATGTGTACAAAGTATTAAATTACATACAAACAACATGCGGCCAAGCTGAATGGAAACAAGCATAATAATTTACGTATGGGCCGAAGTCTAGCCCGACATCTGACAGTCAGGACATTTTTATCCACCAAAGGTGAGTTCCATCAACTGTGATATTACATTAACAAAGAACCACACTCCCTTCCTGAGAGCAAGTTAACCCCGTGATTGAATTTGGTTTCAGTGAACCTCATGTGCTGAATACTTTTATTTGATTTGTCAATTACAAATCTGAAGCGCTGCTAAGAAGCACAGACCATTGCTGGTCATTATTGCAAATTAAAGCCCAGGGTTTAATTTGCAATAATGAACTGCTCTCTCTAAACTTATTTAGTTTGTATTAATAATAAAGCTCAAACAATTAGTCGATTATATGATAATTTGATTGACAAAAAATGAATTGGCAACAATTTAAATTATCGATTAATCACTTTAGTTGATATCAAATAAAAATACCAAACATTCTCAATTTCCATCTCAAAAGTAAAACTAAAAAGTGAGGATTTACTGTTGTTTAGCACTGAAAATATTTATTCAATATATTTATCAATCGAAAATAATTTATATTTATTTGGTACCTTAGGATCTGGAAAGTCGCTTTTCACTATTTTCCAACATTTGAAGACTGAGCTAGTAATTGAAAAAATCAACCATTTCCTCAACCATTATTAAATTATTAAAATCACCACCATTTATACTACTGTAAAAAAAGGCTTTTTATTGGATCCTTTTCCTTCCCTTCACATCAACTAATTACTACATATTTATATTGTGGAGAGCCCAAGATGAACAAATGTCAATAAAAAACATCTTTCTTTAATTCTAATTAGGTAGAAAATAATGTGAGCTAAATGAAAAGCAGCGCAAACAATTATTGTGCAATTTCTCAATTAAGAGTAGCCCTTTTTTGCTCATACAGTGCAGGTTTCTTCAAAATATCATTATAATAACAGTAATATTTGGTTTACAATGAAATTGAATGAATATAAATTGAATTAAGCCCCTTAAGCATATACCTCTGGTTGGTCCACTGGGCACATAACATGTGCTTTATATTTTCACAACAGGTACAGTTTTCTAATACATCAGCCCCACTAACACACTACATCATCCATCATCATCAGTGTCACCATATAGCATGGACACACGCAGGCACACAATATAGAAACCAGCCTACATATGCACACAAACACGTATATACTGTATATATATATATATGTGTGTGTGCGTGTGTGTGTGTGTGTGTGTGTACACCAGACATGCACAAACACAGTCCGATGGATTGTGATCTCCCTGCTCTCCCCACATAGCTCTGATTGACGGGCTGCTATAGGAGCCATCTGTGCCCACTCACAGTGTGTAAGATCTTGGACATCTGTGTCTACATAAAAGAAGGGACTGATGGAAGGGGAGATGGAGGAAGTGGTGTGTCAAGCATGTATGTGCGTCGAGTACCAGAGGGGTGGATGAGGACTTTGGGAGGGAGTGGTCGTCACCTAATAAAGATGGTTGCAGCTCATCTGCGTCAGTTGGATTTCAGTTTGAGGCTAAGAAAATGGAGTGGGTGGGTGTGGGCATGAATGGAGGTCTGTGGATGTGTGTGAGAATTTGTAGTGTACCACAGATGGGTTGAGCGTATGTGTGTGGGTTTCAGTGTGTGTGTGTGTGTGTGTGTGTGTGTGAGTAGGTATTTTTTTTTTCTACACTGCTCATTCTATGCACACTAACATCATGGATTCGTATGCCTGCTACCACAGGAAAGAACCGCTACAATACTCAAATTATGATGACAAGACATTAAATACTGTCGTCAGAGACAGTTCGTTATCATGCGGTAGCCAATCAGAAAGCCCTATATTCTCAGTTTACCAATCAGACATGAAATCACAGGATCAGGAAATGAGTTAGAGGAGGGAAATGTGATTTCCAGTCGACAGCACACCAGAGGAGGTCCTCTTATGTTTCAACTATGAAGTAACGGAAAAATAAATGGATGTGGCAGAAAGCCAAGGTAGGCATAAAAATATAAAAATAAATAGTTTCAGGCTATACACGGCATAATGGCAGATATTGAGACACAAGGACAAACAGTTAATATTAAATCAACAAACCAGAGGATAAATAATACCCTTTTCCGCCCCAAATCAGCCTGTTTATGTGTGTTTTTAGACACAGGAAAAAATGGTAAAAATAGGCGATAGACACTTTTCCCATTACCAATACATAAGTATGCTTTGTCACGTCTGATGTAACAAATCTACTGGAAAACCAGGGTTGGTAAACAAGAAATCAGCATTGAAACAAGTGAGAATGTTATGGTGCTTTTTTCAGTCTGTCTTTCAAACTTGGTGCTGAATAATTCGGAACGAGGTCTGAGCACTGTTTGAGACGGACAGAATTTGTGGCTGAAAACTAAAGAAGTTACCGACGTGCAAAAGGGACAAAAATGACCGTGTCACTGCTGATTGGAGCTGGAGCTGATAAAGAACCTACAGAGTACAGTAGAGTAACTTGTATGAATGCCAATGTAACCTTATCTACTAAGGACAAAAGCCAGATGATAGTGTGTGTTAGTATTTTTTTTTTTTGTCTGTTTGACTTGAAAATAGCCTTAGGAACTCCTCTTCACTGCCAACTTGGATGAATATGTGACAACCTGTATCATCTGAAAGAGTCAGAGGCTGGAGCTGAACCCAGGAGCTGGGAATGTGGGGCGAAACGGCCCGTCACGAAAGGTTTCCCCCAGATGGGCCACAGAAGAAAAAAAAACACATTTCAACACGTGGCGACCCCTGGAAAAGACACGGTGGCCTGCGTACACAAACACACACAGAGAGGCTTTATCTGAGCTGGGATCTGCTGTGGTTTGGAGAATTGGAGGAACAGGGCGTGAGCAGCGAAGGACCTCTAACCTAAACACAGACACGCTCGTTTGGAAATGTGAGCACGGGCAGATACAGAGCACAGGGCTCATACAAAATACAGTAACCAAGCAAAAGACAAGTGTAGAATAAAACACACTCACACACACACACACAGGCAAAGTAGGTTTAACATGAATTTACTGCGCTCTGCTTTTAAAAATGCAGGTACACACCCTTAAAGTGACATGCATATATTAATATTGACCTAAATGTTTACACCGCATCAATTCTCCCTGAACACACTCACTCACTCACACACACACACACACAAATGCACACACACGTACTTTCCAGACTAAGTTGTAATCCAATCAGTATTTCTGCTTATGCAGCATGGACTAGTCGAACAGTGAGCGCACTCAGCAGCTTCCAGCTCTAACACACTCCCTGGTCCCGGACCCCCCTAACACACACGTACACACACAGACACATTAAAACACACCTCATCTCATGTGCGGACACACACACACACACACACACACACGACATATATGTATACTGATGCATGCATATGCCTTACACTCACTTTACAAACGCATTCACATCATATCTACACACACTCTGTTCAGTCCACTTCCATCGCACATTCTCTTGTTACACACATCCTCTGTCTGCCCTTTTTCACTCACACATTCTATCATTTACACATTAAAGAACACACATCAAGGCACAGTGGCCATTGAAAACAGACAAAGATGTTCCTGCAAACACGCACACATACAGATGCAAATGCGTGGACAGACCTGCGTGCATCCACGGACACTGCCAAATCCTAACTACTGAAAGTAATGGACTGTAATTCGTATGTAATCCATGTAATTATTACTGGAGAACTTACATCCGGAGCAAAGAACGATATGGGAAGACTTTTCTTTCTTTTCTTTTCAGGAGGAGGGCTTAAAGACACAGGCGCTAAAACAGAGTATTTCAGACATAGGGTGAATACAGGTATATTCAGACAGTGAGAGAAAAATAATGTGATTTTTGAACATTAAAGCATGTAAACATGTTCTTGTAGAAACCCAAAAAACAAGTATTAACCTGAAAATGAGCAGAATATGGGACCTTTAAGATATGGTTCAAAGATGGAAATTTCATCATATGTATATGCTAATCTACATACTGTATATGTACTAAGTAAATTGAGGTTATGTGTCTTCATTTTCATATTCTATTCACTCCATGCACAAAAACATGCTATATACTGAAGAACACCCCTTGAAATGGGCAAACACGAGCAATTCATTCAAATAAATTATAATTTTTCCCTCTGTCATACTCCATTATGGAAAATAACCTGGCTCTTGTCTTAAAAAGCCCCAGGAAAAAAAATAGAGCTACATTCAAAATTCAAGTGCAATTGTCTGTGGAGTACTCTTCACTCCCCCATTCTCCAAACAGGCAGGCGCTTTAGACGCCTACATGCCACGCAATAGCGGAATAATGAAACCGCATGAAAGAAAGGCGACAGGGCATTAAATTATGTTTATCTGAATGTGTGTACGTGCCGCTGTGTGAGTGTGTGTTTGAGTGACATTAAACATAAAAGCCTGACGGCGGAAAACACTTGACTGAGATTCAACAGATGGATAATACTCCATTAAACTAATGCAACAGTGTTCATGTGTTTCTCTTGTGCATATATACAGTGAAGGCTCAACAAGAGGAGAGGGCTTTTCATAATAAGTAAAAAAGTGTTGTGAATTTGAATGACACGTTTTATTTCCTGTTCAACACAGCTTTCTTTTACTTCTGTTGTTGGCAAAAAGGTGCGTGACTTAGACCTAGAGTCTGCGTCTGTGTATTATTAAAAAGCTACTCCATTGACAGGCAGGAGAGAAAAAAAAAGACAGTTCAAAAAGAAAATGGCAGCTCAAAAGGAACTGGCGCAGAGAATTACACATGTTTATCTTTCAAATACAAGGCTAGCTTCAGAAAAGCAAAGGCACACAGTACTGTAATATCTCCAGTGGTTTGGTTTGGCATGTCAGTCTCTCTGTCTTTCCCAACCTTGCCTCCGAATGCTTTCTTTTTTCTCTGTGTGTGGTGCGGCGTACGTTTCCCCCGCTCTCGTGATGGCCTCTGCCACAAAACACAGGTGTCAGAAAAAAAGAAAGCACGAGACAGCCGCGCCATGGAAATTTGCTGAGAGCTTTGCTTAACAAAGTGTTCAAATATTATTCTAAGCTCAAGGATATCCACACATGCCTCAAAAGTTCACCTCCCCGATCGTACTCTCTCCCTCCCTTTCTCTCTCTTTCTAAGCACAGAAGCAGGTGTGGGTTGGTTTCCATGGTGACCGTCTGTATAACCTGGGCCGTTTGGATTTCTCATTCAGGTGCAGCTGAGTGACAGCTCCGACAGGAAATGTGTTACCTTACACACAGTGCCGTGCCCTCTATGATATTGAGCTTGTGTTTTAATCCAAAAGAACAGAAAATATGCGCATGAACAAAGTGTCTGTTGATTGATTATTCATTGCAAGCTCACTAAATATGTGAGAAGTTTACTGTTGAAGCCATGCTGAAATTACTTTTCAGAATGAGTGTGTTTTCTTTGATTCCAGCTCTGTTAAACGCTGTTTCAGTTGAAACAGTAACTTAATTTTCTAGTATTCAACCAAGTTGTCTCATAGCCATAATTCATAGTCAAGTACTGTATCTCATGGGATATTTTTAATACTATAATTTGTCATGTGAATATGACTCAAGAGTATTTTCAACCATAGGATATGTATCAGAGAGACTAACAAGGAAAGTGTGACCACATCCCAAACCACAAGAATCTAGTAGTCTAAGTATGTGTTCAATTTCACCATAGAGCACTATTCATCTCTCAACCAAAACGCTAGACCTCCTCATCAGCGAGAGTACATACTGAGCACAAGAGCAGGAGAGTGGACATGACAAGAAAATCAGAGAAAGCACAGTATAATTGATACAATAGAGACATAAAAAATTAGGATAATGAAACCAAACTAAGGCAGAAATCTGAGCGCAGAATGAAAAAAAAACATACTCCCATATAAAAGAAGCGGTTGAATATGGAACCATTTCATTAGTTTGTGTCTCCTACTGTCATTGGACGGCTGGACCATAAAGAGCGGTTTTCCACCAGCGCTGTGACCACAGACGGCTAGAGGCCTGGCCATGCCTACCACAGAAAGCCCACTCACACACCACTAAATGCTCACTGTAACCAAGCTGCTCAGCCTCTCTGGTTCGTGTTTCAGGAAAAACACACAGACACACTTGCAAATATACACACACTGTATGAAAAATACATACATCGACACAAACTTATAATATACAAACAGGCACACAAAACAAAAAACAGGCCATGTGTATCCACACACACAAATAACAATATCACTCCTCTGCATAGCTGTGGGAGCGAGAGGGAGAAAGTGCTATAGTGAGGCAGTTTGATGGATGGACTTTGAGAGGAACCAGGCTGTGGTTAGCGTGGTCATGTCTGGAGCCACTGCCTGTTAGTGCAGCCTGTCAGCTGTACCGTGTAGCTGAATGTCAGCTCTGGCATTTTATTAGAAATTAATGAGCCAATCGCTACAGACCTGAATGTGTCCAAGGCAAACTGTGACAGCAAACACGTTGAAGTGACAGAGACAGTCGGAGAAGAAATCCACAGGCACAGATGCACATTTCAGCTCTGCACACCATTATTTTAAACTGGGACAAAATGAGGTGTCATGTACAGTGTCTGCATTTCATGAAATGCATTGCACTGGAAAATTACGATCACCAAATCCTAACTACTAAAATTATATAAAGTCAAGATTTATGTTTGTGATTTCCCAATGCGGTAATTATGGCTCATGCTGCTTCTGGTATTTATGATGAGAGAGAGAACTAACAAGTCTAAGGGTAAGAAAAAACAAATTACTCCACATTGAGATTTTTTATTTCAAGTTGATTTTGGATTTTGATTTTAAGAATAATTTATGTGGAAGAGTTTAATTTAAATTGCCAACGGTTGCTTTAATATGAAAAATCAGTGCACATCCTCATTAATCCTGTACAAAAAGGCATTACACACTCTCTCTCTCTACTTATTTAAAGGTCCTATATTGTAAAAATATATATTTTTTCACTATTTAGCGGATCAAGGTGCTATATAAATACCGTAAAAGTATCAAAACACTCAATCCACAGAGAAATGTACAGAGCCTGTATTCAGAAACTGTGCCTTTTAAACGATCCGCCAGGACTTCTGTACCGTTGTGATGTCATAACTATACTATACATGCTGCTACAGGACTGCTCCCAGTGTGCACTGGTGGTGCAGAGAAACTGAGAGTAAACATGCAGAAGACCAAGAAACGCTGACCAATCAGAGTAGACACAGTGCTAAATTGGAGCATTTTAGACAGAGAGTAAAGAAAGTTAAACTCAAGAGACACAGTATGAGAGACAAAAAAAATGTTTCTTTTTTTTTTACGTTAAAGCATCTAAACATGCTCTAGTAGGAACCCAAATACACGTATGAACCTGAAATAAGCATTATATGGGACCTTTCATATTTCTGTTTCCCTGCCACATCCCTTCCTTCATCTGCGTGTCCGTCTGTTGTGTATCACTCCTTCATTCTGTCTTTCTGCAGAGATGTCCCCCTCATTTGTAACACGACTCTGTTGAGATTGAATGGTTCACCCTTTCTCCATCTGACTGACAAGACTTAGCAGGTGGCGGGACCCATTCATACCCACGGTTCAGCAATCTGCACCACGCTGTAACCCAAGCCTACATCCCAAACACAGATGCAAAGGCGCAGGGCATTTTTCCTGTGTGCATGTCCATACAGTGCTAATGTACACAGAGACGAAAATGTACACTGAACACACACAATTGCTGCGTGCACACTCATTAATCTTTTAGTAAACACGCACCGCACTGACCCGACATCCTACTGTGGCCTATAAGCACACATCCAGATTGTTTTTGATAATCATTTTCGGTGTGGATAAAAGTCTCTCAAGAAAAAAAAGCACTGCAATTAGGAAACATTTATAAATACTGGGGAAATTCACAAAATTCCAACACACAAACTAACTTGGAAAGAAAACTACAGACAATACAAAAGGGAATAAATCTCACAGGTTATAGCAGCCTAGTTTGCACCATGGGGTAAAGATAACACACTTGAATCACTCCTCCTGCCTATCTTAAATTACACAATAATATAAATTAGATACAGTGTGATAAAATCTATGAAAATGAACAATATTAGTACAGTATCTCCCTGTACTAGTTCGCAAACTGTAATTAAAACAAATGACATAGCTTTCTGTGACTTGATAAATGGCTTTTTGTTTTGCAAATGCGTTGCGTCATCGCGCAATTATTTGTGGGGCAATGAGTGTTGACACATATACACACTTACACACACTTAATTACACCATCTTTCAACTTGTGGTCAGGTACAGTATGTGAGTCAGTCTAAGGAAATGAAATGCATTTGGATGCAACAAAGGGGCATAACTGAAAAGCAAGCCACAGCAAAACATTGGTTTACGTTATTGGAATGTGGGAGCAAAGCTGAGGGTAGTTCAGTGTGTGTGTGTGTGTGTGTGTGTGTGTGTGTGTGTGTATGTGTGTGTGAAGAATAACCAAAAGATATGTATCAACTGGGCTGCAATCAAAGAGACAGAAAAAGGAGACCAGTACAAGAAAATTACAAACATACACGCACACACACACTGCACAGTCAAAGATTGTACTTAGGGTCTGCGGTGTTGTGGTTCTTTGAGAAGCGACCGAGCCGCAGGAGAGGGAAGAGGGGGTAGGAGGAAAAGAACGATGAGAAAGAGAGAGAAAGAGAGAGAGATGGATGGAGTCAGACATCTACAAAGTTGGCGTGTTGGGAGAACACCTTATAATTATCTACATCCGCTCTGTCAGCCCCAGCCCGCAGAATGGACAGATACAACAGAGAGAAACAGAGAGCAAGAGAGAGAGAGAGACTCATTCACATATAAAAGAATGAACAGGCAAGATTCACTGATAAACCTACACACATGCAAACACCCACAATCCATATTTTTATAGACAGGCACGCCCACACACAAACAACACACACACACACACACACACACACACACACACACACACACACACACACACACACACACACACACACACACACACACACACACACACACACACACACACAGACACAGACACACACACACACACACACAGATAGGCTTATTATGGGGCTGAGTCCAGACCGCGTTGAGTGCGGTTCCACACCAAGTGTCTATTTTGAAGGGTTGTAAGCCAATTCCAGATTCCCTGTCTCTTTCTCAGTCTGTCTTTTCTCCTCAGTTCCTCCCACCCAGACGGCGTGGGGCGGCTGTGATGGCATTAAGAGGTCATGCAGTAGGGCTCCGTAATTACCCACGCCAAGGGTAATTATTAGGTTGTTTGACGAGGCCTTTTAAGTGATAAAGTCCTGCTCGCCGGCTCCTTTTTAGGGATCATGATAAGGTCAGGTTTTCCAGTTTCATGGATCTCCATCCATACTATGTGTGTATTCATTGTGTGCTGTATGTGCATCGATTGACCTTTAGGGGTCAGTGTTCCTCCTGACGGCTTCTTACAGTATGAGAGGGGGTTGTAGATGGATTGTGTTGAGGAATGTGTGTGCGGGTATGCATTGATCCATGGGAGTGCGTCGCTGTTTTATCCTTGAAATCCATATGGTTGCTGTATTGCAGAAGTGCAGCAGCAGCAGCAGCACTGGACAGTCTTGGTTGTGCAACATTAAAGCACAGTGATTTCAATATGTCGATAGTTATGAGGACTCAACTTTTGTATCAGGTTGCTATTTAAGTATTTCAACACAACACTGGTTTTTATCAGTTGTTTGAATTTAGTCAGCTTTTATTGAAACCGATCTGCGTAAAATCTTTGCCAAGCACACTTGTTTAAACTTGGACTTGAGTTTCACCTGATGTCTCCCTCTCCTTATGTTCCGAGTCAAGACAGGGAAAGTTAAAGCTATTCTAGTCTCAAGGAGAAGGGAAAATCATTAACTTTTGTGATCATAGTTCCGTCCCCATGAAGCCATATCCCTTTGAGCTGAGCGAGATGTCTAACTGACCCCACTGGGAAATCATTTACTCTGCACTTGCTGCGCCAGCCGTCCCCCGAGAGGTAATTTTATCTACCTGCCTCCATTTCTCAGGCGTTCTACCTCTCCAAACTGCTCACTCTGCAGTCATTCGCCTGTCCTTTCCAGCAGGAGACTATCGGTCCCTGGAGGCGTGTCATCAGCACTCATTTGAGAATGATTTCACGGGACTCTGCTCGCATGCTCAATGTTTATTTCACTGCCCCCAAAATTAGGCTAGTTCTCATTCTTGTGACTGACTGGGCCTCAGTGTCTCTTTCATTCTCCGCTCGTGTGATCGTCGCGCTCAAGGGCCCTGCGTACACTTTTGCTCGGCGCTTGTTTGACTGTCCTTCCCAGGAGGATTCCTCCTCATTGTTTACCTGACTTAATTACTATGCCGGCCGCGTGGAGGGAGAGGGGACGTGTGACACTTCGCTTAACGACCAGACTCCCTTTCGTATGCGTCGTCTACTGTATGTCTTCCAGCTTTTCCTTCATTAAAAGCAAATCTCCTCCCCCCTCCCTCCATCGTCAACCCCACTATGCTTCCCTCTCTTCCTCTCTCCACCTGCCACAGTGTGGGTGTTAACTGAGAACCGTCCCCTGACAGGTATCAAGAGAGCCATCAAGCACCTGTGGTCCTGCGCGTCGACACTGGCGAGCGGTGACACTGGCGAGCGGTGACACACGAAGACAGTGGCACGCGATGCGCTCTGATGCCTTAATACCCTATGTTCACTCACATAATGACATGCACACACACACACACACACACACACACACTCACACAACAGAAGTTTGCAATCACACATAATTACAGAAACAATGGTTCAATGGCACAATAAAACACCGATTTGTGAGCTCATGCATACACGCACAGGCACACGCACAAACCCAGGTGTCTAATTATATGGCCGCAAGCCAGACCTGACACATTTTTGCCTCGCTAAAAAAACCACACGTACACACACACACACACACACACACACACACACACACACACACACACTCAGAGACACCACTTACAGTCTAAGGGGAGGGAATCACAGGAGAGGGTGTTGAGTCCTCACACCAAGATGTGGCAAGAACATTCACACACACATTTAAATGCAAATGCAAACACACAAACACACACTCTCAAACAACAAGGCTTTGATGTACATTAAGCAAAAATAACTGTACATCCACTGAAGTTCATCTTTCACGACAGGCTACTCTTTCCCTGCAGACCTGATACACATCCATCACTCGTACAGTAAGTCGATGCAGACTTTGATGCTCGATGACATATCTCTTGTCTAGTATTGCTGCCAGTGACATGTTCACTTGTCAGATTGAACAGTGAAGAGGATCACAAAAGGGGGCAGGAGGGAACTTTATTGGCATTCTTTAAACAGATGGCTGTGTAAAGAAGGGATGACATTCTCCCATCATGCCTCGAGGCTTGGGTTTTGTGTGAACTGACATGATGGAGCCCAGGGGATACACGACTTGTAGCAGGTAAGTTCAACTATGATGATTCTTTCCAGATGTGTTTAAATATTGTCGCAAAGGCATGTCATCACCCTTTAAAATCCTTTATCGTGATATAACGCCGACCACACCAAACCTGTGGTGCCGCAAGCTTATTAAATGTTAAAATACAAAAGATTTAAAACGCAGACAATTGCCACACACTCTTGGAAGTTGAAAGGGTGATGAAGGGAAATATTCCACACCAAAATTACAACTTGCACTCCATCCAAAGAATAAAGCATGTCATATAGCAGGCCTCTAAACACAAGTTATACCAAACGTCTTGGCTAAAGATAGAAAATGAACCCGGGTGACAAATGTGACATTCGCCCCCCTTATATGACTGAAATTTTTCCTCAACACAGATTGAAATTATCCGAGGAGCCAAAGCTTTGGGTGACACACAAGGGGATGCTGCTAAACAACGGCAAATCAGCATGTTCATACACTTTCAGAGGACATGTTTTATGAGAGAAACAGGACTAAAATAAAGAATCGAGAGACCACACTCCCAGCCATATACTTTCGGTCATGTTTTAGGACAAAGAACCACAATTTAGCCTCCCTCACTGACATTAAAAAGCAAAAAAACCTTCCCAAAATATGCAAAAATGTTGCCAGTTATTTCCAGCTGAGATGAAAAGTCTGCTATTACAAAAAGCCTGATTTAGTGTAGGGTGTGAGAGAGGAGACGAGACAGAGGGAGAGAGAGAGAAAGAGAGAGAGAGAGAGAGAGGGGCGGAGAGGAAGGACCGGCGCTCCGCAGTCTCCCCTCAAAATAACACAGAACGAGAGAGAATAACATGTTTGCTGTATACGTCAAAAACTTACACGTGAACGATATAAAAAGACACACACGACTCCTTCTCTAGCGATACATCCTGCTGCAAATAGATTAGTCAATGCATACACACATTAAATCAACGTGCATATATAGTTTTCCATTTAAACTAAACTCTATAACTGTTGGATCCATTTAGGACAAAGTAATGAGAAGTTGGGAAACCTGCATGGCCCCTGAAAGAAAGGCTCTGTGTCATGACCGATGCAGAGTTTTTGGGACAGAAGCCATTAAAACAGAGGCTCCACTGCCTGTTCAGAGCACTTAACAGGGCTGTACAGTACTGGCAGAAGGGGACAGCACAAGGGGAAATTTGGTACAGGGGCCAATATATACATTTAACTCCAGGCAAGTGCCTTTCCTCCGCATATGGAACTAATCTGACTTTCTGAAAGAAGAATAGTGAATTCTGAGAGACTGGCAGAGAGAGAGTGAGAAGGAAGGAGTGAGTTAATGGGAAAGAGGAATACAGGAGGTTAAGCAGAGAGTTAGATGCTGTGTACTGACCAAGAGTGAATGAGAGAGACACACAGAGGCAGAAATAGATTCACAGAAATACAAGAGAAAAAAGGGATACTCAACATAAGAAAGAATGGATGAAAGGAAGAGGATGAAAGAGTACCCACAGGCAAGAAAAATAGACATACAAGCTACGTTAAAAGCAGTCGCCGCCGCCGCCGTCCCATATATCCCGGAGTCAGGGGGAGAACAGAGAATGGGCTTACCCTTGTATGACAGCTTTAGCCTGGGTACGTTGTGCTTGGGCTCTACACCTCTACCCGGCTGCACCGCCCCGCACAGCAGCACTACAATCCCAAACAGGTAATCCATGGTGCTGGAGTGCTGCTGGCTGGCCTCCAGACCAGGGGGGCACTCACACCCCCGACCAGTACCCAGAGGTGAGTGTCTCCTGCTGGGGTACGCAGAGCCTGGAGAGTCCCCTTCACACGACACCTGAAAGTGGAGGTTCCAGGGGAGGGGAGAAAAAAAATCCTAGTTGTGCTTCCCAAGCTCCGAGAGCAGACTGTGGGGGGACTTCTGTAGTGTGTGGAGGAGTGCCCGCTCACATGGCTCCCTGTGTGGAGGTCCAGGCAATATAGTCCCTTGGTTTATCTGTTCTCCTCCAGGTGAAGGCTCAGCAGAGCTTCAGCTTTGGCGTGAGATGAGAGGAAGAGCCTGTGTAAAGGTAAATCAGATCACTTATCCATAATAGTAAGGCTATCCTTTTCTGGAGATTCTTTTCTCTCTCTTTCTGTCTTCTGGCTTCTTCTCTTTGAGCAGACACTCACAGCGACCCTCTAATCCTTGTGTGCGTCTCCACCAGACTGCGAGAGAGAGAGAGAGAGAGAGAGAGAGAGAGACAGAGTGAGAGAGAGAGAGAAAGAGAGAGAGAGCTACACCATCCACAGGAAGAGCGGGGAGGGGAGGGAGAGCAGCTGAGAGAGAAGGGGAGTGCTGGTGAGAGAGAGAGAGAGAGGGGGGCGGGATGACTTGAGAGCAGATGAAACCAGTATACTGGATAGGAAGTATAGTTGATGGTCAGGTTTTTATAGTGTTGTCTCTTCTACACTTTTATTAGTCATCAATTCTCCATTTCCTTTATGCTACTATCTGTTACACCCACACTTAGAAAAGCCTTAAAAAAGGCGTTAGCTGGTTTATTGCCCCGGTCAGTTGATTTGCAGGTCACCTGCATGTCCTGAAGCAAAAGTCAGACAAAGGAATGACACACTGAACTGAGAGCACCCAATAAATCTAATTTAATGAAGCAAGGCTTCAACCTCTCAGAGATCTGATTTGGCCAGAGCCCTGCCTTCAGTGTGTTTTTTTGAGTCAGCATCTGTAAACAGTTTGGGATTGATGCAAACGACACTCTTCAGGTCGATGACCTTGGCTAAAATCCAGAGAGGCAAAGTTGACAACTTTCCTCCATCCAATAAAACGTTTATGCGTGGAAAGTGTGTTCACCTTGTTAATATTTTTTTTACAGCAGAGGTACTCCCCTTTACATGATCCAGGGATCCCCTTGTGTTTGTCCCTGGGAATAATTTGATTTAGCTGTTTTTTTTTTTACACTTCTACGGTCTTAGTTATCTGAAACAACTCAAGAGAAATGTATTATCTCAACACAGAATACCCATAAAACAATGCAACTGACATCAATTCAATTAGCGGCAAGTAACACTGGGCCTAAACAAAATATCAAAGGAAAATCCAGGGAAAATGGCTGTTTTCGAATATAGATAATATACAATATTAGATTAGATTTAAAATATATATAATTGGTTGAACTATGAAAAAATAGTATATATATATATATATATATATATATATATATATATATAATGATCATTTAATGAATCTGAAAACTTTTTACGGACCCCCTGGCAGATTGCAACGGTCACCTGGTGGTCCCCGGACCCTACTTTGAGAATCACTGTTTTAGAGAGCCAAGATTAGTAAAATATCCTCCCATATTTTTGTTGTGCCCCTCTGCTTGTTATCATGTCCATGAAGTTATAGGAGCCATTGTTTGCAGGAAGTGTTACACAGATAGAACTACAGACTTTAAACTTGTAATTATTTTGAGCACTTCATGTTGGATTAAATGTTGAGACAGATTTGTTTTATTTTGTTTGGGGAAAAAACATTAGCGGCTGACATTATGGTATGTAAGAACAAGCTAAATTTTTACATTGCAACTTCAGGATTTTCAACAGGAAGAGAATTTGAGGGGAATTTGCATGTTACAGCTTTTTATCATATGACCTTCACTTTCTTTATAGAAAATAGACCTTTTTCACATACAGAAGCTCAGCACTGGTGAGAAGGGCCAATAAAGGATTGTCCACTTGATTTCTTTGAATTATAAATGCATTGCAGATCATATTTAAGACCTTTTCCAGGATCTTTGGTTCGAAATTTGTAATTGATGTAGGTTTGGGAGTTAGTAATAATCAGACTGGAAGTAATGGTTGAAGGAAAACATTCACGGTCCTGAGAAAAGTTGAAAGAAATAAATCAGGGCCAGACAAGACAGAACAAGAGTGTCTCATTTCTCTAATAGCCATAGCATGTACACTCCAAGCCCCTATTCAACAAAGTAGATTATCAGGAATATTTCTTTAAAATGCCTTTCTGTCTTTTTTGAGTTCAGAATTTACATATTTTAATGAGTTATGAGGGTATTATAAATTACAACTCGCAATTCTCCCACGGATAGTATAGCCTTTAAATGTGTTTTGTACTTATCCAGATGAAATCTGCCGGTTGAGAGGAACACATGCTGGTAGTTAACCTGTGTAGTCTGAGACGGATCCTGTATCTGGTTAAGTCATTCACATCAGCGGTGCAGGTCAACAACACCCCCCCATATCACCCCACCTCCACCCCCGCTAGCCCCCTGCAGGTGTGTGTGTGTGCGTGTGTGTGTGTGTGTGTGTGTGTGTGAGTGTGTGTGTGTGTGTGCGTGTGTGTGTGTGTGTGTGTGTGTGTGCGTGCGTGTGTGTGAGAGAGAGAGAGGGGCACCTCCTGCTTCCTCTCAGGGGGTGACATAGCAGTGGTGAGGTGATAAAAGCTTTGATAAACAGGAGTGCTGATGTGTCAACTCACACACCTCAAGACACCAAAAGAAAACAACCTGAGAAGTGGGCTGGTATAAGGGTACCCTCACATTTCTTGATACTGGTGCTTTGTGTTTTGAAACTATTGTTGATGCATTGTGAAGCACATCTGATCCCGGATTTTGTGTGTTTGTTTATCCCATAAAATCGCAGCATGATTTTCATTTTATACGGGGCCCTTGAAAAAATATGTACAGTATAGTTAACGGCAAGAGACAATTCATTTGTTGATTCGGTTTGAAATGTACCATGAATTACACGTATTTCAATTAATATTAAAAGATAGTTTCGTAAATAACAATATACTTAATACTTTTACAAGTGGATAAAGTGTTTCGTACCGGGATCTAACCTTAGAGCGTGATCACACTATCCTTTTGGCCGCGGCCAAAACCGGTTTTTCAGCTAAAGTCTAGTACCTTTAAGTAGTGTGAGCGCACCCGCTCCGCGCTCAACTGGGGCCAGCTGGGCCGCCACGGCCCGCTTGAAATAGGTGGGCTTTAGCGGAGCCGTTTGCACATGTACGAGCACGAGCGTGCGCACGTGCACGCGCACGAGCCCTACGGCAGTAGCGTTATGTCCGCCTGTTCGGACATGTAAATAGAAGGACGGACCATGCGCGGACATTTAACAACAACAACAATGGCGGTGAAAGGTTCACGTTGGTGTGGTGCGGAGGTGGAGTGTTTACTGCAGATTTGGTCGGATGAAAATATTCAAAAACAGTCGACAAGACGCACAAAAACTCCGAGGTCTATGGAAAGATTTGTAAACAAAGCCACACACGCGATCAATGCGTGTGACGTGTTACGGCTTGAAGGCGTGTGGACAGCAAGAAGCATTGGCCGAGGCCCTGGTAGTGTGAGTACAAACGGGGCTGGGGCGCGGGGGGGAGAGGGAGGGGGGACAAGTACCCTAAAGTCCGGGTCTCGGTCCGGGAGGATAGTGTGAGCGCGCCCTTAGAGCGTGATCACACTATCCTTTTGGCCGCGGCCAAAACCGGTTTTTCAGCTAAAGTCTAGTACCTTTAAGCAGTGTGAGCACACCCGCTCCGCGCTCAACTGGGGCCAGCTGGGCCGCCACGGCCCGCTTGAAAGAGGTGGGCTTTAGCGGAGCCGTTTGCACATGTACGAGCACGAGCGTGCGCACGTGTACGCGCACGAGCACGAGCCCTACGGCAGTAGCGTTATGTCCGCCTGTTCGGACATATAAATAGAAGGACGGACCATGCGCGGACATTTAACAACAACAACAATGGCGGTGAAAGGTTCATGTTGGTGTGGTGCGGAGGTGGAGTGTTTACTGCAGATTTGGTCGGATGAAAATATTCAAAAACAGTCCACAAGACGCACAAAAACTCCGAGGTCTATGGAAAGATTTGTAAACAAAGCCACACACACGCGATCAATGCGTGTGACGTGTTACGGCGTGAAGGCGTATGGACAGCAAGAAGCATTGGCCGAGGCCCAGGTAGTGTGAGTACAAACGGGGCTGGGGCGCGGGGGGGAAAGGGAGGGGGGACAAGTACCCTAAAGTCCGGGTCGTGGTCCGGGAGGACAGTGTGAGTCCGCCCTTACTCACACGAGCAACAGGTCTTGCTCTTTGTTTTGCTTCCCAGCTGATAAAAAGATGCTGGATAAAAGAGGTAAGATAGAATTAGATTTGCACGTAACATAGCTAAGTTAGCTAGCTAACTAGCAAGCAAGGTGACGAATTTTGTGTGAGAGATGTCGTTCACTGGTTCAATTGTTAAACGCAAAACTAAAAGGTACAAAGACAAACTGTGACTTTCTAGACATGCACAATTCTTTTTTTAATATAAAGAATATCCATCACAGTTTATAGGTCGATTTCCCTAAAGATTTACTGTACTGTATTTACTGTCGTTGTCGGAATCCAGTTTTTCTGGTTAATGAGGGATCATACTAACATTTCAGGTGCATTTTCATTTGGGTTTACCTCCTTACCATTGTCTTAATGCCACGTGTCTTGCCTTTTTGACCATGTCACCATGTTGCCAGATCTCAGCAACTGACTTAGTGAATGCTGTCATAATCAAAAGAAACTATGAGTAACTCTATGAAAATAACACCCAATGTGAAATATGCAGAATCTTTCCTTTACGTCATGTTGACCTCATCTGTTTAGGTTGTTGAATGAATCTTGATGTGTGCCTACATGCATCCACATCTTCCATTGTGCATTCACTTCCACAGCCACGGCGCCCACGTCCTCATCTTTCATCAACCCTTAAGTCTAAACAGCCTTTTTAGCTGTTTACCCAAAACAAAAAGATGTGCGGACAGACACGTGAAAGTACTCTCTTCTCGCACTCAGCCTTTCTCCATCGACCTCTGCCTCTCTCCTCTGCCCTGATCAGCCACCTTTCTCTCATCTATCTGCATTAGCCAAACTAATGGCAGCCTAGCTACCTGCATCGATCTTCACCGGTGGAGTGAGATGTGCTAGAACACGCCTTTATGGCTTGCCCTTTAGAGAGTGCAGCAACAGTCTGACCTATCCTTGCCGATCTATTTGCGACAGCCCCCCCGGCACCCCGGCACCTGGAGCGGCCCTGAGTAATGACGACTTAATAAATGGTGACACGCCGTTGGCAGTGGAATGAGATGCCCATTGACAAGAGGCTTTCAGCGCCTGTCGGTAAAAATAGAAGAGGACACGAGACACCCTGCTTATGAGGACACGGCGGATAGCAGATAGGCGTCAAACAGGTCTGTGTGTGTGGCGAGTGTCAATGTGCTGTTACTGATATGATGGTGTGTCTTCATCCGGTGGTATTGGAGGCGATGTTAATGTTCTGTGTGTGTGTTAGAGAAAATGATTATGGTAACGTGACCCCACATGTCTGTTTTACAGAGAACATCGGAAATATCCCACCCTGTACACACACTGCCCTTCGATCTTTCGCCTTCTTTAGCACACGCCTACAAACTTGCTCACATCCTTACTGACCCAGTGTCCCTGAGGCCATTGCCACAGCTAGCACAGGATAAGTAATTGCTGTTTCGATAAATGACATACGAAGTTCAAGGCACGAACTGCCATCACTTCCTTCCTTTATGCAACAGGAGTTCCTCTTCCTATTCAACACCACCTCCTACTCCATGTTACAGGAGGTCACACAGTAACTCCTGACTCAGCAAATGACACGTCCAGGAAACATGGATGAGGAAGCGGTGAAAGATAGTCAGGAAAGATGGGTGGAGGGACGTTGGAAGAACAGTAGCAAGTACTGGGTATTATTATGAAAGAAAAGCAATTCTGTTTATGAGGTGGTGAACTGCTAACAAAGGCCTTAAAGGGATAGTTCAGCTTCCTTTTTGTTTTTTTTAGTGGGGTTGTCTGAGGTACTTATCTGTAAAAATCAAATTCAGTTTAATTTTCATAGCTTTACCTTACCATCTATCAGCCCTGTTTAAGTTAACGTAGGGTGAAAAGTAGGCAATATCCACAGTATGCTCTCGTCAAAGCCACCAGACACCTTTGACAAAAACAAGGGGGTTGCTCGTCTACCACTGCCTGGATCAGTTACTTTGTTAGTTTTGTAAGTTTCTAACAATAAATCTAACTACTTAACCAATCGATGCAGCGGTACACCACCAACTCCCGTATTCTGCAAGGTAAAATTACTGTTTTTGCCAATGGAGTCTGGTTACTTTGACGAGAAAATATAGACTTCGACTTGAATTCCCCCCCGATTAACTTAAACAGGGCTGTCTGACAGCTAGGTAGAGTGGTGAAAATATTCTAAATTTAGAGCACACTTAAACAGATATTGGTTATGTTTCTTTAAGCTTCTGCCTCCATCCACAGCAGGACATTGCTTAGCTTCCATGCCTGTCTTCCTGTCTGTTTCTTCAAACTGGGGACATGGTGGCCAACACCATATGTAGGTAATACATGGATCAGGATAAGTATGTCACACAAACCCCCTTAAAACAATCCGAACAATCCCTTTAAAGCAGCTAAACAGGTTAAGGCAAAGAGACTAGAGTGAGTATTTGTGTGCAAAGCTATGCACGGAGGGGAGCACCATAAAAGAAACAGTAACATGACAAGTGAGGAAAGTTAAACTGTAAAATGTGAGCACATGGGTGAGTTATATTGACAACCTTTATTGCAAAAGGGAGGACAAGAAGAGGCAAATAAGTTAAGGCGTTAACTGTGCAACTCTGGACTTTTTCATCACACACATTTGGCTGTAAAAAGGAAGATCACCTAATATATCACCAGTTACACGAGCGGTACGTCACAATTAAACATTTACCTACATGGGAAGGAATGGGAACGGAACAAGGAAAAAACACATCTGTGTAGGCAATCATTATTGTAACTCTGTAAACCTGTCTGTCTCTGCGAGAGCTATACAGTGAGCTATATATCACACTATATGATTCCTAAAATACGTCTCCCTTTGCATGTGAAAGTGTCAATTCAGGGTTTCTAACAATTCTAAAATCCAGACAAAGAGATAATTTTAACAGAAAAGACACCTGGAGTGTGATAGAAAGAAGGTCTGGCAGTTACGTGACTGAAGACACACACTTCTAAGTGAAGTTTTAACAACTAAGAAAAATATAAAATCCTCCCTTTGTTTCAGTACTGACACCTGTTTCTGCTCTTGCATGCTCTTTTTGCCCTACTCTTACTCTTCAAACAAAGTGGCGGTTTCATTAAAAGTCCATTCTAGAGCTCATTAACAATGCTTCCTCTAGACCAGCCTCCAAGAGCCTCCAAACCCTGGCGGAGGGAAATGGGAGGTTTCCCTCCATTTCATCGCTTCTCAAAAGGTCAAAGGTCGGCCTCCAGGTTTACAATGGGGTCACGCAACCCCATCTTGTGCATGACGGAGCTTGGGTAATCTCTTTTAGCGGGGCCTTCCACCTACACATGCCTACACACATTTCCATGCGTGCACATCCAGTTTCCGCATCCACTCAAGACAAGTACGGGAATGAGAGGATAAATAAACAAAAGTGAAACCACATTGCACCATGGGAGAGAAAACACTACCGAGCTGTAACATCTGTTGCAATGAGGGAGGGAAGAAGGGAAGTTGTTGGGCGTATTTACTCATTGCTGATACATTTCCATCCATCTTCTGGTGACGGAAGTCTCCTGTGGAGCTTTGCCTCACACAGATGTGTCCGCTCCACTCATACTATGACGGTGGCGCAAGGCAGATCAGGAACCGTTTACAGGAAGCGAGGAAATGCGTCTGAAACGTAACACTGATTCACAAAATCTGATATTTTCCTGATGACGTTCACGTGGGGGAGGAGGACGGAGGAGTCGTTTTACCTGACATCAGCTGGTGTGCACTTGTTGAGCAACAATCGTTCCTGGGCAGAGATGTAATCTCTTCTTCTGAGATAAATTATAATAATAGACACCACATTTAAAACACTAGGCTTTTTAAATCAGAGCGGCTAAAAAATATATGATGTTACGAATGAGAAATCTAAGATGAAAGACTTCTAAATAGTTTGAGTCCAAAGGAAGCTCATCATGAGGCACCACTGATGCGGAAAGGGCCAATAGAAATCTTGAAGTGAGGGGGGCGTGAACTAATCCAAGAACTGAGGGATTCCTTTAAACCGTATGTATATGTAAATGCAAAACACACCATTTGTGAATGGAGGCTTGTTGGGGGAGGACTTAAGTCCGGGGTTGTGCAGAGACAACAGTGGAGAAGCTCATTATTCCTTCTATATGGCCAAAATCAGAGAGCTTATAGACCTCAGAGAAATCTGCTTTCCATCACCCCTGCCTCCCATCTACACCCACAGTCCAAGTGAACAGAGCTTCTCACAGATCTCTCAAAGAGCATTAGCTTTTCTGTGAAGTCGCTAAAATTAAAGTTTAACCTATTTCGTATTTCGGGGAGTAATGATGGGACTTAAAGCCGCCTTGTTGATTTGGTGTCCACACTAATTCAGATGAGGTTAGACAATTTTGTTCAAGTATTTTCTGAGTCGCTGTGACTGAAATAGCAACAAATATTTCTTCTTACTCCAATTTCAGTCTGATGACAATTCATAATTACTCAGTTAATGAGTGTGGATGGATGAATAAAGGCTTTTACTCACGTAGACTGCATCACGGTTGATGAAGTCTACATGGTTTTCAGACTAACACACAGTCTCCCAACTCTCATTGTAACTTGTAAACTTTTATTTAAGAATACAGGTATTGGCATTGTCATAGCTTTCTGTGTGTTTTCTATGTCTGAAATCAAAGATGTTCTCTTTCTCTGAGGAAATAATCTCTGTTAACAGCTGGCCATAACGCAATACACTTTTTATACTTGTCCAGCCCCCTGGAAACAGTCACTCAAAATAAAACACCAACATAAACTGTTAACACATAAAACAAACTAAAACAATAAAAAAAAGGCAGACTCCTCCGTCACGAAACAAAACCTGCATTTAACAATTTACCAACTCTAGAGCTACAACTAACGATTCTTTTCAATAAAGATGAATCTCCTAATTATATACTAGATTATTCAATCAATTACTTGGGCCATAAAATGTCAGAAAATAGTAAAATATGCCTTTCCCAATTTCACAAGTTTACATATTGACAATTTAAAACTCAAATATGTTCCGTATAATACAAAAAAATTAAGAAATTTTAATATTTTACATCTACATTTACGAAGGCAGTTCCTGTAAAAACACTCGGCTCGTCCGCTGGACGATTCAAAGCTGAGTATCTAAAATGAGATTGAAATGTGTACAAGACCTGTATGTTTAAAAAATAGGAATGGAAAATGCTACAAGACCAAAAAAAACACAATTTCACAAGTTAACATATTGACAGTTTAAAACTCAAATATGTTCTGTATAATATAAAAAAATTAAGAAATTATAAATATTTTACATCTACATTTTCGAAGGCAGTTCCTGTAAAAACACTCGGCTCGTCAGCTGGACGGTCAAAGCTGAGTATCTAAAATGAGATTGAGATGTGTACAAGACCTGTATGTTTAAAAAATAGGAATGGAAAATGCTACGAGACCAAAAAAATGCATCTGAGCTCCCACCGGCCTTTTTGTAAACATACAGCACACAGCAACAAAGCCCCAAACAACATCCCAGGTTTGGAATGCTGTTCCAACATGTTTCATACATATCAAGTTAGCTATCAACATCTATACCAACTAACATCTTCTGCAACCATAAACAGCTTGTATATCCATGTCTGTCACACGATCCAAGAATCCCGACTGCAACGAAATAAGAATAAGACGTGTGTATGAATCTTCTAGCTTCTCCATAAATTTCTCCTGTCAGGGAGAAATTCCCCCAGTATATCTCTCTCTACGTCTGTGCGGCTGACAGGGCAGGAACAGTGACACAGCACTCCGTCGCGCTCTTCTATTAAATATTTACACGCTTGTGAAACATATAAAACTAACCGCCAGCGCTCGCATTACTGCTCCGGCAGAGGAGTCAGATTTAATATGGCTCACATTCACTTCCAAGAATATGCATGTTAAATAAGGAGAGGTAGAGAGACAGACAGACAGACAGACAGACAGAGAGACAGACAAATGGGTCCAACTGCATTCACATTGCTGAGCAAGTTTGTGTTTTTTGTCTGTGTTTTGTTTCATTTTTTGGGTCCCATGCTTTGCTTGTTTTCAGGTTCATAGTTGTATTTTGAGTTTCTACTAGAACTTGTTTACATGCGTGTTATACTCTCTGTCTGAATATACCTGTATTTGCCTGCTGTCTAAAACACTCCGTTTTAGCGCCTTTAACAGCTTGTTTTATGGCACAGTTTCTGGATATGGACTTCTGTGCATTTCTCTGCTGATTGACCATTTCGATATATTCCCAGTATTTATATAACACCTCAACCTGCTTTATAATTATTTAAAAAAACTTTAAAATATTACTTTTACAATGTGGGAAATATTTAATAGCTTGTGCAGCAACATTAGCAGAGGGATTATGGCTGCCCCTGTGTTTCGATTGCTTCTTTAACTGCTTCTTTAATTGTCAATTAACGAATAACTTCTCAGTGTTGAGCAACATGACAAATTTATATTTCATTCCCAGTAATTATATATCAAAGTCTAATATAGTAAAGTTAGTCATGTTAGGTATCATACTCTTTTTGCAATCATGTTTTTTCATTAATTTTTTCATAACATATAACGATCAAAAAACAAGTAATTCTCAAAACGAGTTACAACAATGCACATATTCAGTATCCAAAATGTTAAGTATCATCCTTAACATAAGTGGATGAATATGGAAAGTGAAGTGAGCAATGCAATGCATTCTGGGATTAGCAGACATGGAACCACGGTGGAGACTGACAAGTAGAGTGGCGTGATGGCAAATAAAAATTGACATCAACCGAGTCAAAATTCTCAATTTTCATCTGTCCATGGCAAAAAACATTTTTTCAGCAGATGACTTAGTTAAAACACAAGTGAGGTAGCAAAGCAGTTATTGTGTTGATATGTGTGGTATTGCTTTAGTTTAAAATAGCCCCTGATTGCTACAAAGCTAACTCACGTTAGCTCGCTCACTCAACAAGGTTAATGCTGTTAGCATGGTGGCTAACCATCCTACTCCGTGTCAGCTGTGCATTCAAACATGCTGTCAGTGTGCTAACCAAGCACTCTTTATAACAGAGCCACTTGACTGAACTCGCTAAATAATGTTTCATTACTACTGTTTGCTCGTTGTAGCTGTGTGCAGATAATTAACGGGTTAACAAAGCATTAAAGCGTTAAGCGTTAAAACTATTTTTTATTTCTGAATGTTTAAAGGGAAAAGAAGGACAGGTAGCTGATTGGTCATTATTTCTATTAGTGTTACAAGAAGCAATTACAAAAAAATACAAAAAAAGTACAGTAAATCACTGCTTCAAAGGAGTAATAAGTCAACTGATAATATTCCTTCTGAAATGATGAATGAGAACAAAATATTTTTTTCAGCCCAACATGAATCTCTACCATATGATCTCAGTGAAAACTATCTGAAAGTAAGATTATGTCGTTTAGCTTGGTTGGTGAATGTCTCCTTTTAATATAGTAGATGTGTTGTGGCATGTGGGTGACTCAGCCGTCACATATTTCTCCTCTGTGATTTGCCCCAGCTGTGTGAACAGGCTAACACTACCACGCCGAGGGAAAACATTTCTGTGTTTTATCAGGAGAAGAAAACTCATCGCAGATACGCGGCTCGACTGGCACCAAACCTCATCACCTCTCGTTATTTAACCCTGTTTTTCCTCCAGATAAAGACCTTACTCCTGAACAGTTGCCGCCCCAATATTTAACAACGTAATTACCTTCTTTTATTTATTGCCCTAGCCCTCTCCCATATCCATTAACACAATATTATCAGTTTGAATTTATCAGGGCTCATAATGCAACCTTGGGGAACTTCAGACAACCTTTGTGCCCCAGTCTGTCTGGGGGAAGTGGTTCATGTCTGTCGCCCTTTACTTTTTATGAGACCCTGTGTCATGTAACCCTGAGAACAAAACTTTCATGTACTCTCTATTCATTACTCTGCGCAGACTAAGTCCTCGTATTCTGCTGGCTGTATAGCATTCATATAGGGCCCCGGGTGAATACAAACCATCTGTGCAAACACAGACTTCTGACAAGCCGGTATGGTGAGCGATGAGTCCCACCTGTACAAAAGCACAATACCTCAGAAAAAGTCTCCTCCTTCTGAAGTGGTTATGTACCTTTTCATACAAGTCACACAAGCTCATGCAGACTTTCACTGTATACCTGGGAGAGGTCGTTCCTCGTGAGAGTAATGACTGAAATGACTCACTCCAATTCGACAAGGGATAATTGAAGGACATTCTGCCATGTTAATGAATGATATATCCTGCAGTCGCCTCTCTCTCTAGTGCAATCACCCACTCACAAATTAATGCTTCACTTTCGCTGTCCCTCAGACACCTTGTAAATCAAGCATAATTGACAGTCAGAAGTGATGAAATGCAAAGCGGTGCAACTAAATGACTTCATCAAAGCAGCTCCATTAAAACCTCCTAGGAGACCAATTATCTTTCACACTTGCTTGGAAAACACAGGCAAGTGCGTACTAAACGGCAAACTTTTGCCTGCACACTATGGACAAGTTATATGTACCGTAGGTATAAGTTCTGTTCATAAAAGAAGAGATAATTACACAGCTAATTATTAAATGCACACTGAACTTAAATTAATTCTTCACCACCAAAATGAGCATTTGTATATAATTTACTCGTGCTGTGTTTTCATGAATTTTCAAAGAAAAATTGTTTTTTCTTTTGTGTTTTCTCGCTGAACAAATAATTGCATGCTACCCATCTAGTAGCACACCTGCACAATTGTGAGACTGTTTATCTGCAGGTGTTTTTAAATCAATTTTTGGGCAAGTACTGAGCATATGCAGCCTGGCATCACCAGACTAAGCAGAAGTGTGTATTACTGTGGGCACTCAGTTCATTTTCCAATTACAAGGGTCATTATCATTAACGGTGCAGAGCAAAATCAAAATTGATGCAATTGGATAGACCTACATCAAAGACCAATCACAGCAACAAAACGGCGATGCATGGTCAGTATAAAACAATTGCAAACAGGTCACAAATTACAGCTAAAGAGTACACTAAAATTTTATTTTTGAAAACATTTTATGCAAGAAATAGGTAATACGTTAACTAAATATACAGTCAAATTAAAGTTTTGGTGTTGTTAAACACGGCCCTCTATTTCAAATCACCATGAATTTTCAGAAAAAGTTTTCTTCAAGAAGGTGGTGAGTAACACATTATTATTTTGGGGGTGAAGTTTTCTTTCAATCTGCACATGAAATATGTGATTCTAGAAGCGAGGTGTCATACGGCTATATATAAACTCATGTAACTAGCCTAACCGCTTGCTAGGGGGAACATGAAAATGCTAGTTGTCATTATAACTTGCTAAGTGTGTTAGTTCACCTGCTAATGAGACAACAAGTTCAAACAGTTTCTTAAAACGTCTTTCTCTTTTGTGAAGCAGCACACAACAGAGGAGGGTTAAAAATAAAAGTGAATGGTGCAACACGGCTAACAAGGCTCCAGCTCTCCATTCCCTCAAAGGTCAGCCCTGTCAAGATGGCTTGCCATCGGTCAAAGTTCACACACGTTACATTACCCCCACTAGTGAATCAGCCGATCTTGGTGGCTCCATTGGAATGAATCAATTTTGCCATAAAATGTCTTAAAAAAAAATGTCAGGCCTTAAAACTATACACTGGACTGCGGTTTGCAATACAGTACAACTACATTAAAATGAATAGTTTCATTTCCTCCAAACAAATCCTACTGAGAATTACCTTTCAGGATTCACAGAGCATCTGTCAGAATCTTCTCCCAAGGGGGAAACAAAGTTGGACTTCAAACTACTCATTTCATCATCATCCACACACTTCAATCCTTTAAGATGTAAAGAAATCCCTTCCTATAACTGCTTTCTCTGACAGCCTGCAGACCCGAGAGTCGTTCTGTTCCAAGGCTCAACTTGGACTATTAAACCACTGGACAGATGGATTCAAAGCACTGTCTACAGGGTGATTAGGTTTCATTATGGCAAATGAAACACCCCATTACGCTTTACTGTCTTATAATAAATGTCTTTAAAGAATGTCATGAGTTAGAAAAAAGACCAGAGATTGGGAAGATTGACCATGATGCTGACTTTTATGAACTCTTCTTTTGACCAGAAAAAATGAGAGAGGCTGGGAGGATGAGAGAAAAAGAAAGGAATATAAATGTCAGCAGAATGTCTGCACAACAAGCCTTGTTAAAATAAATAAGTCAGTGTGTCATGTGCATGTTCTGTTCAACCGGCACAACACAGTCCATCTGGAGGCTGAGAGAAAATATCTGGAGTTCAAGCCTAATGATCCAGATTCAACAGCCTTGCATCTGCCAATTTCAAAGACAAGATAGAAACACGATTCATTTACGGGACAAATATCGAGCTGTGGTTTGTCCCACTACTCAAAGACTAACAGACTTTTTTTCCCTGTTAACATGCTGACTAAGCAGCTGTACCTGATTTTGTGTCCAAAACACAACACTCAGCGTGCATTGCAAAACAGGGCAGTCTGTTTAGACAATTCCCCGGAAATTCTGTTATCAGTGCACGTCCAGAAATAAATGCGGGGAGGGTGGACAGTGGGTGGACATTGGAGGGTTTGCGGGGGCGGGGACTTGTTGCAAAAGTCAATTGGATGGCGGACCCAAGCTGAGGCTGTCTGGCAAAGGATCAGTCTCATTCCTCTCCAGTCAGAGGCTCCTTTTCTCTGACCCGTCAATCCTGACATCCCAGAGAACTGACGCAAGAAATGCAGCTATAAAAACAGCCTCTTGTCCTGCTGGTGAGAACTGGGCAAGGCTCACCACACACACACACGCACACGCACACACAAACACACACAAGCCCACACAGACACACACACACACACACACACACAGATCATGCAATGATATACAGATTCACTGTACTGTACACTGTACTCCAGCCATCTTGCATTTCAATAGGGGGCTCCAACAAGATACTGCACATTAGCGTGAGGGCTGTGCATGTGTGTTGTGGGGTGTTGTTTGATGATAAAAGAAAAGATTAAGGTGATACTGATGTATTAAATGTCTCAAACAGCTGTATTGCATATGTTCTGGAATGGAATCACACCTTTGAACTAAAGCTTTTGTGATGAGTGTAAAATAAGATGTACTGACAGTGGAAGAAACCACATCAGTCACCTGGGCAGTGACTAGTGCATAATGGTGCATTGTTCAAATGAGCACGATTTTTTTTTCAGCCACACTGAACTCAAAAAAAAATGCCCTGAAGCCTGGAGTCTATTCAAAGCTTCATATCAATGCTCATCTCATTCATAAAGCTGCGCTTGGGCCGACTTTTCTAACACAAGTTCTGCTTCCAAATAAAAAAAAAAGAAGTTCTCTTTTTATACTTTTGTTTGATTGCAGCCACTATTTGCTACAGTATGCCACATAATACAAGGCTGGTGGCCCGGCGGTTCACCAGTCACCTCAGGCATGGAAACTCATCACATCGTATTGTCCCTGTGCCAGCAAGGTTGGACAATAGCGGCACATCTTGTCCCTGTGTTTTTCTTCAGGGTGGATTCTTGTTGGATGATGGATGAAGCAGTGTCCTCCTGTTTCCCTCTGATGTTTGGGCTCTGGATTATCCCCCAGCTCAGTGTGGTTGTTTTTGGTGGATTCTGCTCTAATCTCATGTGCTTCTGTCACACTGCGATGAGAGACAGCCTGTTGGTATTGGCTCAATAATGACGCTGACTCACAGGCACAGGTGCACCATGACAGAGGTCACACTACTAGCTGAGTCTGACAGTACATTTAAATATTGAAAATGATCGTAAGAAATTAAACAAATAAGCTGACTAAAAGGGATTTTAACACCTTATTCACACTCAAGCAGTAAATTCATACTGTTTGAACTTGTAGAACCTGATTTTGCAGTGACTAACCTGACAATTTACAGAATTCTACTATTTTTTAACCCCTAATCCTTTGAAAAGGGTGGAGTTTTTTTTAAACAAACCACTCGTTGTGTTCTTTGTTGCAGGATTTTTCAGACCTGACAAGTTTAGCCTCTGCAGTCTTGTCCTCATCTTCTATATGCAGGATTACTTTAAAAAAACAGTTGTCAAAAGAAAAATGTAGGGAAAACCTACATCACAAAACAAGACATGTCCTCTGACAAAATACCTTTTGAATCATCTATTACTATCTACATCAACCATGTGTGATCCTACTGTATACACACTACACGAAGAGCATGTCTGCGGACACCTGCATGCCACAGGTGGGTTTGAATGCTTCTGAGAGTCAGCATCATTAAGTCTTTTAGTACATTCATAAATGAGACTCATTTTGATTGAAGGTCAACGTGCTTGTGCAGATGAAGTCTAAAAAACAAAAACAGTCAGCTTTGTCATTAATATATTACTTTTAAATCAGTGCTCAGGGACTGTTTTCTGGATTTCAGGTTTTTATTTAGATGTGCTAATTGATGTTTTCTTGCCAATATCATTTTTTTCTGTTAGGATTATGGAGATATGCATCTGGTTGATTATAAAAAATAATCTCATTGTACTAACAAACAAAATCCCAATGGACAAGGTTTCACAACCTGCTGCTACACAGTGTGAAGCATCTAATCCTGCCAGACAACTCCTATATTTTACGCTTGGCCAGAGAAAAACATGTCTTGATAACAGTCATTTAACATGAACCTTTAGATGATTACTTCATGTCAGGGCGGGGGAGTCTTCTTTGGCCTTCTACCTGCTGGGGTGTGATGGGCAAACAGTGGCTCTGATGGTGGTTGGTGGTCTACAGCGTTCAGTGGTTTAGTAGGGATCCGCTCCTCTGGGGAGCTGTCCCGAGGAGGAGGGGATTACCTCAATCCTCTCTGCCGGCTTCACCCCTTCCAACTCGACACTTCAGATTCAAACAAAAGCTCGGGGACTGTGGGCCTCAGGCCCCTGGCGGGCTGCTAATCCCATTCCAGCTGGACAACAATCTGTCTGGCCGGTGGCCCCTGCAGGGCTGTAAGCCCCCGGTAAGAGGCTTGGAGGAGAAGTCAGACAGCTCATCAAGGATGAGGACTTAATTAGCCTTGCAAAGTCAACCTGGCTAATTGAAAAGATTCAACCTGAGTGCCGCCAAAGAAGCAGAAGAGAGCATTGTTTTTAATGTTTTTTTCTGCATTGTTCAAGGTGTTCTGTTGCCAGGCAAAGAAAAATGCCAGGGATGAGGTACCCCTGCTGCTTCAGAGTTGGCAATGTGAAAAAGGGCCTGCTTGTAAGGTTAATTGGGCTGGACACAGTGCCAAGATAAAGTATGGGGGAACATGTCTTGAAGTGTTTTGCTGGATCTGAGCTTAATCTTTCATGACAGGCTTTATCGGCGGGGTCAGGAGTGTAGTTCTGGGAGTGATTCTACATGCTTTATTGGATGCCTCAAGTTTAAAAAAGCAAGACACACTGGGTGTGCATGTCAATTTGTGACTTTATTCACATATGCTTCCGTGTCTATCTGCATGTATGTTTGTCAGTCCATGTGTGTGCCAATAAACCCTCAAGTGTGCTTTCGGTGAGACGAATCACTCTGGTTCGTTTGTGTACCCAGGTTGAGCTGATGTCAAAACTCAGTCAGCACTCAATGGGCAGACAAAGCACACACACCTCAGCGAAATAAAACAGAAACTCTCTTGACCCCCTCTCTCTCTCCGCTCTCCATCAACACTCTGTTTAAGCATGCCATTGCCGGTCCAGCATAATGTGTTTAGAAATGTTGCACTCCCTCAACCTTTCCGACTCCGTAATGCATTTTGCTACACAACCCCCAGCTCTCCTATCCATGTGTTTGAATACGCCACTTCACCCTAAACACGGTGTGTTTAAAGAATGCCACACTTTACCTCTCAAGCTCAATCACTGTAACATGTTGGAGAGCACAGGCTACCTCTCTCTACGTGTAATTTGTTTGACGAAGCTAGCCTTTCCGACGCCACTTACACCTAATGTGTTTGAGCATACACAGAATTGCATTAAACTCCCCCACACAGAGAAAACATTTTCACTATGAGCATACAACTGATTACGCTGAATGCAAAGAAAATAATTCCTGCTACCATGAAGTTCACATATGACATTCCCATCATCATCAGCTGTACTTTGTGTTTGGCGCTAATTAGCGGACAGTGGCATGCTAACACACAAAACAAAGATAGTGAACATGATAAGCATTATACCTGCCAAACATCGACATGCTAGCATTATCATTGTGAGCATGTTGCTAGCTTTAGCATTTAGCAAAAATCATTGACGATGATAAAGTCAACTCTAAAGCTGTGTCCCGAATCAAGTGCTTCCGTACCTACATTTGTTATTTTGAGGGCATGAGTGCATTCACACTGAGAATTACAACAAAATGCCATGTGCTACGAGTGCTGGAAGTTGCTCTCATAATGGTCAAAAAGTTGAGAGTGGATCGCAGGACACTACTTACCCTCAATGCTTGCCATCTTTGCTAGGAAGCGGAAGCTAAAATGCCACCAACGTAATTTCTAACTGCTACAGATAGCCACAAAACAAGCTGGTAGATTTTTTTGCAGGTGACAATGGGGAGCAGTAACGCCCCCAGTTTCCCCAACAAAAATAAGAAGCGGTCAAATGTAGCAATCATGATTTGCGTTATGTGCACAATGGCCATGTGTGATTTGAGACACCATTATATATACTATACAGTACATAGTGTACAGTGTACTTTATGTAAGTTTACTCATGGAAGTATCCCAATTGAGATGCAGCTTAAATCTTGATACGTCAACTTTATTTATCATAATATTAATTTCACAAACTGTTGAAACTTTCTGTTGTGTTTGGATTTCAGGTTGTTTGGTACTTTGTCTTTCAAAGTGAGATTAGTTCATCTACTGGTTTTCAAATGTTAGCCTACCGCCAGGTTGCTTTTAATGTTTAATTTGGTCATTCAGAAATGGTTTTGTAAAATGCAACAATAAAGCCTAAATTACATGACAATAGATTTGAGTGTATTATGGAATGCAATGAATAAAGGAAATGGAAGAGCTACTCACAGCTGCAAAAAGTTCATAAACAACCAAAGAAGTGCACTCTTAAAATAAGTATGTGATGTTTTTATAATAAGTTTTCTTTCGGTACTGATTAATTGGGGTGCAGCACAGGAGATTTCAGTGATCAGCATCTTAAATCAGAGAGGAGATACTAATTGGTGAGTTAGGGACGTTCTGCAGGTTGGTCTTTCTTTCACAACACTCTTCCGCTTTGTCGAGTCAAATGTATCCTTTAGTTAATCCCCCTCTGTCCGTCTCCTCTAAAAATCCTCACTTTGATCCACATCATTCTTTCTTCCGGGCAACCTCAAAGTAAACCCAGCGCTGACCCTGAGCTGTAGAAATCTATCACCCACAGCTATGATGCTAATGGTCTTCATGGGGTGAGGATACTGCTTGCAATGTGGTCATAAGGGATTAGCACAACTCTCTGCACATGGACCCATCAGTCATTGGCGAGGACAGCTGAGAGTTAAGGCTGATTCAACTGAAAATGATTTGACAACTTTGAAGCTGCTTTAAATCCTCAGTGTCTCTATATTTCTAATTACTGTACCATGGCTGCCAATTGTAAAACAAGACTAAACTGGAGGCTTAGCTTTATTTTTTGTGTTTTTTCTTTTAAACTTATCTTCATAGTGTACCCTAAGAATTAGAGCATATCCATTTTGCATATAGAAATACACAGTTTGTTATCATTACAATGATCTCTTGTCTCTTTAATATCTAATGTAATGCTTCTGGAATCAGCTGAAATAACACCGCTGGTGTTCCAAGCAATTAACCTTTTCCCGCATGTAAATGGCTCGAGGGGGGCGGGGGGTGGTGGTCTGGAATGAATATCAGCCTGTGCGCTTCATCCACTCTGGGAGAATACATGGCACGTTTCAGGGAGGCCCCAACTGAGTAGGGCAGGAACCCTGCACTGTGTGCGTGCGTGCGTGTGTGTGTGTGTGTGTGTGTGTGTGTGTGTGTGTCTTGACAAATGCAAAAGAAATCAGTGTGGTCTCCTCTAAAGCACCGTTTGGAGAACATATAATGGGGGAAGGGGAGAGATGTGTGTTGAAGGTGATGGTAGTGGGGGAGAGAACGGAGGTAAGACATTAATAAAAATCAAATCAGTCAGGCTTGACATAAACAGCCCTTTGTTCTTTGATGTGATGGCAGCAGCCACACAGTCAGCAACGTGATACATCATGAATAGGACCGCTCAAACCCCCCACTCCCATCCCCTCTCTATTGCTTCATGAAGACTACATATACTCATGTTCTCTCTGGCCCCGTCTCCAACTCTCTCTCTCTCTCTCTCTCTCAACCACACACACAAACACACACCCACACACACTTTGAGGCTTAATATCCCCTCCACCTCCATCCCCTACCTAGGAGCCTTATATCCAGGGCTTGATAATAGAGCGCTGTGTCTGATTTGTGTCTGCAGGAAGGAGCCATGAAATTACCTTCCTATGCATCAAGGGCTATAGCATAAAGCCGCACCTCAATCACCAAGAGAATAAGGCCTATTGTTACAAGCCAGAGCTTTTACGAAAGTAAGCGATCCGACTTAGAAAAAAGGAGAAGATGATAAGACTTGATATCCCTGAATAGTACTACTGTCGCCTGGAGTTGGAGCTTTACAGAAATCCAGGTCAAGCCTCCTCTGTGTCTGTGAGATCTAGGAAGAAACTCTTGAGTGTGTGATTATATATTAACCCCAAGTGCAGGAAAAGCGCTGTCCTAATGTTCAGAGAAGTTTTCAAATGTTTTCAGTCAGGGATATCATGCTTTTTGTCTTCTTGAAAGCTGGAATTGGAAGTTGTGTTGAGGCAATGAAACTTGGCAAGAGCAGACTGCCATTATCCTCTTTTGAAATGACATAATGGCATGTTGCAGTGAAACAGTGGCGTTCAATGACCCTGAGCCCCACAGGTAAAAAGGGTCACGGTTTTCTTTTAGCTTGAAAGGTCTCTAATGGCCAGAGGTCAGCAAGTCATGTTTGTCCTGCCTGGAGTGAATAACAATAGAGGCGGGTGGCGATGGACAGAGGCAGGCAGGTAGACAGATAATTAGATGGATGAGTGGACACAGGGTTGAATCTTATCAGCAAGGAACAACAGGGAAGTAGACAATACTGGATCGCCATGTCCTAGTCTCTTTGTTGGATCCACAGAGGCTCATTAAAAGTTTTGTCCTACATTCACACTGTGTCAAAACACAGACTACACTTAATCCAATGCTATAAAAACTGCAAAACAATTGTGTTTAATGAGTACAAAATGTGTTTTGGATTGTTATAGATGTGCGTCATAGGAGGGTTTTTACCAAAGTCAAAAATTGCTTCAGTTGCAGATATTTCTTCATTGTGCTCTCCGTGTGACTGAAGGAACAAGAGGCCAGAGGCAACCTCCAATACTGAAAAATGAAGACAGCTTGGAAGTGTCAAACACTGCAGTTTCTCGAATGCAAGTCAATCCCCATAGAAACCCATGTTAAAATGTCCAACTTTACAGCAGAAACATGTTTACAGCCTGGTACCAGGTCAGTTTTGGTCTTCATAGCTAATTACCCAGTGCATGAAAACTTTAATTTTTAGGAATTTAAATTATATTCAGGCTTAAAGTTCTGCCTAACTAAGGGCATGGCTGCTTTGATTCACAGGTGGGTGTTAATTCGAACTGCCTTGGCTCAATCCATGCTCCACCTCATTGCCTATTTTTGGATTAGCCAGCAAAAGATGTTGATGGCCGGAGCTCTTTAGAAACCTATGAGTAATGTCACAGAGACTACGTCCATATTTATAGTCTATGTAAATAAAACATTATATGCACCAAACAAAAACTAAATAATTTAAGGCGCCTTTGATGATTATTTACGGATTTAAGGATGGAAGGATGAATCACAGAATTGATTCTATGTGGTATTTTTCTTAGCTCCTTTTAGGCCAGCTGATTCTAAGAGAACATGATTTAGTCCAGCGAGGGTCGAGATGATTTTTTGATAAGATGAAATTCATTAACAGGGACGAGCCATCATTTATTTAATTTAAAGGACTTGGATGAATGAACCAAGGGGAGGATTCAGGTCTTCCCAGCAGAAGCTATTCTTGTCTCTCGAAACTTTGGTGTCAAAAAAACTGCGGGAGAACAACTCATTTTCATGAACAATAACCAGGCCAGAACTCAGCAGTAAACATTTGTCTTATTGATGAAATGTGCGATGATTTCTTTTTAATCTCAAGTGTTATTTAAAGGGGAATATGGTTTACAGACTTTGAGCGGTGGCGGTAAAATGAGTAATTTAAAATGTATGAATCACAGTCATGCAACATGAATTCATTGAAGATTGTTATGACAGAAATAAAGATGTAAATAGGCTTAATCCAAGCAGGAAAGTATTACTATACACAACATTGTTAGTTGTTAGTCTGTCTGCAGTTTGAGTAATTTATCTGTTTGTCTCAATTAAGTCACACATAATTATGTGAAACTGTAAAAGATGTTTTTCAGCCTTTGTGCTGAATGTGTTTAACGATGGTAAAAGCTAGAAGGAAAGATTAATGATGAGAATAAAGGCCGAGATGTTCATCCTTGGACTCGAGCAGAGACAGAAGCTTGGATAAATGTTTACTTAATTACCAGAGCGAGAACAATAACTCCATCAATGGTCAATGACTTTAGCTGGGTTGATGAGTTTTGTTGTTGTGAAAGCATTGTGCAATGGGATCGATCAGGGACTTTCATTAACACTGAGTGACAGGCAGGTCGATCCCGAACCGGGACTGACATTGACCCAGTTCCCTCCATGCACGGCTCCTGTGTCTACCCAAGTCCATCATCACTGTCGTCAATAGCCAAAGCACCCGGGGGCAAAATGTGTGTGAATTGATTGTGGAGAGCACATGCAGAGTATTACTTGTGGAGGCACTGGACCTCATCCAAAAACCAACATCCATCACTATGTTTCTTCTCTTATCAATTCTCCATTATGGTTAAATTAAAGCTCAGCAGATTCCCACTCAGACAATTCGCCTCATTAGTTATGCGGTTGTTTTGTGGTTGGAGTGAATACATTCTTGGATTTTGTCTCACATGAAAGTAGAAATTGATTGAAAGAAGAGTGGAAGTGTTTGTTGGGTTGTGAGGAACAGTAAACAAAAGGCTCTGAGCATACTTAAGAGCACATTCTTCACCCTGTGCCATTTGCTTTTTGGCCTTGCCAATTCTGTCTCCTTGGAATTGTGTTTATGCTCTACTAATTTGCAACAGCAAATATATTTAGGGGAAAATACAAAGTTGCCAGGATTATGTTTAAAGGAAATCTTCAAAAAACATCAGAAAATGTTCTCTGACAATGTATTTTCCTACAATGTCTGCTCTTGCAATACATTATCCATTTGTAGCAACTAAGGCGCAATCCGTCTTTTTTATGGTTGGGTTTAGGTAGTCGCAGCACTTTGTAAAGCTTGGAGAAAGATAGCCACGTTGATTAATATTTGAAAAAGTCAACAGTAACTTGAAGCAGAAAATAGGACATGTCCTCATCCAAAGTGTTTTGTTGCCTAAAGCTAACCACACGTGGGACTCAGGTCTCCAGTATCTAAAGTGCTGGACTTTTTAAACCCACCATATAAGTTCTGTACAGTACAAGAATATAACACTTCCTTCACTCAAAATACAGCATATTGCCAGTGAAACATAATCCAGATGACAACGTAATCACAAGTTAGTAGTACATAAAATACATTTCTAAGAGACAGAGTTAGCCTTGCTGTGTAAAAGTCCATACATTCAGACTATGTCCACGCTGAGCCGGCTAATTCGGAAAATGTTACCTCTTCTCTTTTTTTTCTGACTAAGCCAGCTGGGAAGTTTTCCAAAAATGCTCTCCATGTTCCACCGCTTAACAACAGACGCTTATGTGAATGGGAATAAATAAAATGTGGGTATACAATATTGAAACACAGTGTATGTGCCAATGGAGAGCTACAGGGGACAGAACAGAGGTAAGCCTGGACATTTCCGTCAGTTTTACCTTACTCATTCATTACTCAATTTTTCTTTCTATTTTTACTCGTAAACCCATCATACCATCTCACGCAATTTCTAGTTCATCCTGTGTAGAGTTTACCTTCTCTCTCTCTGTTTGTCTCAGCAACAGCCCCCGTCACCTCTCCCTCCTCCCAAGGGAGTCACTCCAACAGACAGGACCAATTTTCTGCTAATTGGGCCTCAGGAAATTGCTCCTCGTTTTAATTTACTGTTGGACAGCCATGACGACATGTGATCTACCACTGCTTTTCTCTCTCCCTCTCTCCTTTTTTTCTCAGTGATTGCAGGTGTGAGGATGAGAGAGGGACACCTTCTCCTGGACTTAACTGGACTTAGACTTGAGCCAGGTTTAAGGGTTACAGTGGCACCCAGATGCACTGAATATCACAATCTGTAGGTCAAATGTAGGTGTAGGTGTTCAAAGTTTTCTAAGACAAAAGTGGGCTTGAAGAGAAAAATAATTAGTGTGGAGTGTGTGCTATGGAGGAGAAAAATCAGGTCCAGTCCAGGCTTTTTTCACCAACACAGACTGTCACAATATTATCCAAATGTTGTACACACTATCCAAACAGGAACTGTTTTCAATGGAAACTATTAACCTTTGCTATCGGGCGATGACAGGTCGGACTATGAGATCACCGGGATCAAATGGCAATATCTGACAGAGGTGCGTCTAGAGGATTGTCTAGATAAGATTAATTGCCATTTTGTGACAAAACTAACATAATAACCGTAACATTAGTAACAAAGATTACTCTGTTAGTAATTACTGAACAAATATTGGAGAAAATCTACACCACACTCAAGATTTTCAGGCCTTGATAGTGATGGACGGGTGAGGCAGGTGTTCCCTCCTTCATGGCCATTGTAGGACTGGAGAACTACATTCAAAACAGTTCAAACTTGTTATTTGAAATTCATTAATAATGTATACAATTCAACACTGGAAAACACATTTTAGTATTGAAAGAGATATGAGGTTGTTTCACAAGATCCACAAATCAAAGAAAGATTTACTTTTGTGTACGATTTATCATTTGTAAGGTTCAAAATGCATGTATTTTCCATTTCACGAGTGTATAACAACCAATTTGACATATTTAAAGTCAATTTTCCCTTGTTTTTTTTTTTGTTTTTTACAGAATTACAAATAAATGTAACCCAGCTTGAGAAAATGGCAGTTTTCTACATTTACTGTAAATGCATACATATTTAATGTTAAATGTGTTTGTACTGTATATGGATCACCTCATATTGCTTGAATGACATTTCTTTGTGGAGTTTTGAGACTCTTTTCACAGCCACCAATCAACAAATGCATGTTGCGTTTTTAGAGATGGTAGAATACTTGGATGTCCGCCCTTCCACCAAATTTATGTTGAATTTCAAAGTGGATAAAGATAATAGCTCATCAGCTTTTCAGCAGATGGCATCCAATAAGTTGTAATGTATGTGGGGATTATTTACACATTTCCGTACACATTTTTAAATCTTGTTTTTATTTGTGACATGCAATTGTCACCAGGATAAAGACTAATTTATCTCCACACTGTAATGTATTTGAGAGTGCTGAATTGTATACATAATGGATTTATTGAGATTAGTTTGACATTTCCTGCATGCCCTGTAGCAACGAAACATATTTAGCTGGAACATGTCTTTTGTTGCGAAAGGACATTTGACTATTTATATTACCAAAATGAAACTGTCAACCTTACTTCTGACAGGAGGCATTCCCATTTCAACCTGAAGTGCTCATGAATCAGGGAACAATCCAAGCTGTCTGCAGAAGTCAAGGAGAAATGCCTTTACTCTCTACAGCACTTAATGGAAAATTCCTCTCTGGTCTTGACCCCCCTGTCCTATTTAGTTTCAGCATCTATCATTTCAGCTCCATCTAATGTTTGCTTTTGCCAATATAGGATACATTTTGATGCTTACCACTTTACTGACAATCTATAAATTGTGAGAATAATGTCACTTTATCTGGATTTTAGTTATTTCATTTAAATCACATTTAAATTACAGTTACACAACAATCTCGCTGCAAATCCATCTTGGTATGGCTGTATGCCATAGAACTCATACTCAACTTATACAGTAGTACCAAAATTGGTACAAGAAGTTTTAGGAAAAAAGTCAATTTTGTGCTCAAAGCAGAAACGCTCAGTTATGAAGAGGCAAACCCTGACCCTGATGTTTATGCTGAGTGTCAACACACATCTATTGGGCGGTGCTACACGCACGCGCACACGTACACACACACGCACACACGCACACACGCTCCACAGTCCTTCCTAAACACACGTGTTGCAGAATGACTAGATCCAACCTTGGTTGACATTCATACCGACACATCCATGGCCCAGGGGGCTTGCTCTGACCCTCGCACTGGGTTCATCTGCATCAAACAATCAATACTCGCGCATGTTTTAGCACAGAAACCCTCCATCGCTGCCTATCAATAATGACATGTTATGCAGGCCAGACATCCATCAGACAGCTTGACATGTTTTTTGAGCCAAGCACCACCATCCATCAGTGCTGGACTTTTATAAACCAAACGACCTAATATGAATCAATAAGTCATGTTTTCAAACATTCTCTGGAGTCGATATGCAAAGCTGCACTCCAACACCAGCAGTGACCTCCATTGAAGGAGCTCAAAAACAATCACAACAAAGATCAGCCGCTACAGAAAGATGGCTTTTCTGGTATTGACGTACTATGCAGCAGGCCAATATAAACAAGCAGGAAATGATTAGCATGACTTATATTAGGGTTCGTTTATCCTGTTTTAGCAGGGAGCTAACAAAGCCCATTTAAAAGTAGTGTTTGGTAAGCTATTTTGTTCTCTTCTTATTAAAATAGGTGTCAGACTGACCTGCGTGACCATCTGTATGGCTGTGTTTCCATCCATCCGAATTTCGAGAAAATCGTCAAAAAGAAAATGCAAATGAATGCTTGTTTCCATCCACTACCCTTGTGCTATTATTGAAAGCAGTAGGTGGTGCCAATTCTCCAGTCAGAAAACATTACAACATTGCAGAAGAAGAGGGCGCAACAAGATGCAATAGCTAAAAGAGTGCCAGTCAAACCTCTAACCGTAGAAAAACGAGTAGAAAATTCATCCCCCTTGCTGCAGTCTTATTCTTTCTGTTCACTAGACCGAATATTAGGACAAGAATTTGCTAGCTGGAGCACCTCACAGTTTTCCCTGCCGCTATACCGCGGGTAGAACTCTGGAGTACTACCAGAGACCTTGCCGTCTGTGGGCCCTCAAATTGAGTACATATCCCAGCCTTGGGTTCAAAGAAGGGTCTAACCAGCAACAGATCCGGGAGTGAGTTGGGCTGGTCCGGGATCAGTTCCCCAATGCTGGGGTTTGTTCTGGTTTGGTTCAAGAAGCTACAACAGCTAGTGTCTGTGCCCCAAAGCTACATTCACCTACCTTTTTCACTTTTTTAAAGCGTAAAAAAAACATTTTCATGACATTTTCGTTACTGCAATGTTTCCATTCAGTTATTTTTTGTACGCAAATTGAAAATGTGCACAAAAACAATTGAATGGAAACGCACCTTATGTGTGTTTATGTGTGTAAAGGATACAGCAGGGAAGAGGAATGGAGAAAAGTCAAAAAATAACAACCCCTCTGTAAGACACATATCCAAGCACACTCAACACACAATCAAAAAATACCCCTTTCTTTCTCACACTTGTTCATACACACACACACACACTCACATACACACTGAGCTCATTACATTCACCCTGCTGCCTGATGGCTGGTTGACAACTTAGCACCTTCAACTTACTTTCACACTTTTGAAACTTCCTAACTGCTCGGCCTCTGTGCACAGTGGAGCTCATTCACTCAAATCCCCAGCGGATGGAGAGGAAACAAATAACCCTGCAAAACCTGTCTCCTCCAAATCTTTAATATCTTATCTGCTTGAACTTCTGACTTTCCACTTGCACTTTAATTGTTCACACACTTTCCAAAGAGTGCTATTCAAAAATACTCAATAAAAGTGATAAAGTTTTTCCCCCAAAGCGAACAGGGGTTCTTTTGCGACTAAAATCTCCATCCATCATGCAGATAGGTATGTGTCCCTCGAGGGGACTCCGGCTCTCTCTGGCTGTTGTAATAAAGTGGACCTATCAGTCAGCATGGAGGAGACTTATTACTGTCTGTGTGGCCTCCTAATGCTTTACACACTCAGTAAACCTCCTGCTGCTCCTGCTCACTGTGCAATAACACCATTGCTTTAAACATGGATTTAGAAACAGTGGGAGGCAAACCCCCAGGTTACAGTGCAAAGCAGGGGTAAAACATATTTATGGCTTACGAATTATGATGCTGACAAATTCAATATTGCACTCAACAAAAAAAAAAAATTGAGAAAAATTCTCAAAATCCCATTTAATATTCATAGAGTAATTTATAATAATGAGTTTCACAAAGAGAGGCTTTTAACTGAGGCTCCCTGCTTTTGGTCACAATGTTTCACTTTGTTCTCATTTTGTTTTTATGTCAGAGGAGCAATTAACTGGAAGGACAATGGCCAAACACAACCGAAAGAAAATGAAACAATGTGCTGCACTGCGGCCACCACAGAAAGAGTGTGGCTGCAGCAACAAAACAAGGACACTTAACAAGGATGCAGCAGCACTGCAAAGGCGACTGGGACTTCTTTTGTTCTCCCGCAAACCACCACTACCACCACCAAAAACTGTGGTCTCAGCACACCACAAACCCTTACATCCAAACTCCTGTACAGTGAGACAGTTCAAATTAGCCCTGTTTCCTGCTCTAGATCCATCTACTGTATGTTCCAAGTATTTTGCAAGTGAGTCAAAGGTTAAGTCTTGGCAAATAACTGATTGACTGAATGACACAGTTGACACCCCAAAAGCCATATGCATCAGGAGCAGGCCTGAGTAAATCATAGCTTGCACTTTCACACAGTGCACCTGAACGTTTAATGGTGTGGCAGGTCATCTGCACTATGTTCAAACACCCTTGGGGCAAAAGGAGAGTGAGAGCACTCGTTTCAAGACCCCCAATATGTACAGCTGTATATTCCACCTGGGTGGTAAGTAGTAAAGATACAGTGGGAAGGGATGTTATGGATTTCTGCATGTAAGGTATCACCTGTCAAAAAGCGGTGAAGATATACAGGCAGATATCAATAATGAAGAGGCCAGGGCTTGTGAATGAGGTGTCCAAGTGTGTGGGTTATGGCTCCTTTTTTTTCCACTTTGTCACACCTGTTTTTTCACTCACTCTATCGCTGTCTTTGTTTTCTTGGGTCTTTAGAGGTGAGATCTTTCTATGAACTCTATGACTCTGAGTTCACATAAACACATTTTAGATACCCAATAATCTATAATGTTTATATGTCTTGGTACATGTCTGGAGGCAAATTTTAATATCACATCAATTCTACTACTTCTACTCCTGTTTTCTCATACATATATTAGGTGTATATTTCATGTCTTTATGTCCTGGAAGAAGATTCCTTCCTCTGTTGATGTTGCTGAGTTCTTTTGCCTGATCTGAATTTACCATTCCCTAAGCTCCTCCCCTGAACAGTGATTGCCCAATCATAGCTTAACAACCATATTTAGGCACAGCAGGCCTGTCAAGTTTTGGATTTCATAACTATACCAAAATATGGTTGAGGTTAACAATGGCATTGGATGTAAAGAAAAAGTAATCTGGTGTTCGCAGAATTTTGCACAATCAAAATTGTTATCTGGTGACACAGTCCCATTTTTATATATTCAAATATCTCTCTCTAGTCCATTAAAGGAAGAGGAGAGTCTGTGATTAGGCTGTAAGAGCTGTGGTAAGCCATAATACCTCTCCAGTTCAGGCAGGGAATATGCTATAATGCCCAACCCCAGCCAGAAGCAACTATTTAAGTCATCTTTCCAGACCCTTACCCCTTGCATCATCAACTACAGGCTCTTCCTTAGCTGAGAGATTTGGGGGAACAGAGGTGCAGGGGTCAAAAAAACGCTACAGCTCCATCTTGATACCCATCACCTGTCACTATGTGACCCAGGTAATGCACTTAGGTTGGCCTGCGGAGCCTTGAGGGTATTTCTTCTGTTTTAAGTATCCACAATCAAAACTCCTTAAAATATCACCGAGTACCCCTGAGGCTCAGTGCACCGGCAACCTCTGACCTAAAAGGTCAGTTAACTAATTAGCCAACACCTCTGCAGAGCTGTGGAATGCTCTGTGCTGAGGGCGGGTAAAACAGAAGTGGGATCTGTCAATTCCCTTCACTGGGGATATAAACACTTGCAAGAAGATACTTGGAAGCCGATTATTATGTGTGTACAGTCACTCCTCGTGTGTGCAAAACAGCAAGTGCCAAGTGGAAAATTATAGACCAGAAAGAGGAGATGGTTTGGGAAGGAGAGCTTGTTGTGGGTGTGTTGACAGGAATTTTTGGTGCAAACATCACCGGCAAAAGTAAAAGCTTATATGTGTTTGTCTCCCTCCTGGCTTGCCTGTTTGTGATGTCATTTGCAAACTAAAACCGTAATTTACCAAAAAGAATCCCTTTGTTCCAAAAGAGTCGTTGTAGTTGCTAAAGGGATACAGTATCATTTAATGTGTTTAGATGAAGGGTATGAGCTGTGTTCTAATGACATATAATGGTCTGTGTCCTACAGCAGTTTATTGGCTTTTCAAGGGCGTAATGATATTCAATGGCCATGCATTACATTTCAGACCATGGCCCCCATTAGGTCCAATAGGATGTTTCATCTTCTACGTTTCTGCCTGTAGCCAATAGAGGATCCTATGTCATTGTCAAAACGCTGTCCCCATGGAACAGGAATCAACTCCAGGCCACCTTGACACAGAATTCAACATGATTGATGGTAATTGCCTTTTGTGAAATGCCACAGCTGCTGAAGACTCTTTATTTTTCCTCCCTGCCTTTCATAAAGAGCAAGTAAAATATACCTGATCTATATGAGGAAATGGTCGTATTTATGAAATGTATGACACATTCAGCTCTCTGCACTAAATGGCTTAATTATGCTGATGACATGTTGCGATTCATTGGTCTATTTGGACGCGGTGACTGTGGTCGAGCAGGGCCACATTTAGATGGGATAAAAAGACTATTGTGTGTGTGAGGATGAACGAGCAAAATATATAAGGAAAGGCATTTGAAACTGAAACCAGATGTGTGCGTGAGTGTGTTTCTGTGTGTGCGCAACTGTAGTGCTTGTTTCAAAACTGCCAACCGTGTCGTTTCTTGGCCAGTCTTTTTTTTTTTTTCCAAGTTTGTGGTTTTTAAAGAATGTTTGGCACAATTAAAAAGAAGGAATAAAATGAGTAACACGGTAGGGTATGAGAATCGAAAGAAACTGTTTGAGGTTTTGAAGTGATTTGGGAACAGGGAAAAGAAACAATAGGAACAGAATATATCCTAAAAATGTTTTTTTGATTCAGCAAAACACATCACATCGGAGGAAGAGAATATGTCAAAACCTGACATACTGGATTCACATCACTGTAACAGAGGATGGGCACAGAATCTCACCCAGGGAGGACTTGTCGAAAACAGTTGTCTTACATAATTGACTGTCGCAAAAAAAAAGAGAAGGAGCTGCCTATCCGGAACTGTTCACCCTGTCAGTGTAACAACCAAACAGTTTGGGGAAGTAATGAAAAAAGTCCTCTGGCATTGCTTGGGACAATATAAGCCAAGAGACTCATTCCAACACGGCTCCACAAATGTCCCCTTTCCTTGCACCTTGAATATTTCCAGCCGCGCCAAATAAAATTGTTCCAGGTGCACCAATGAAAAGGACGGGCCCGATTTCCTTAAAGTGGGGCCAAGGGCTGTTAAACAGGGAGGCGTGAATTCAGCCAGGCTTTGTAATAGCTTAAAGTGCTGGCCAGTGGCCCCTGAGAAGGCTGAGTGCCCTCTCTCACAATACCAAGTGGTGTTATACTGACAGGTGTCTGCTAACAATTATAACACATGGCAGATTAATTCAGTCTCAGAACATATGAAAGAAATAGAGATACATAGCCAAGGATGGATTATTATAAAGACAATGTTCCAATGTACAAAAAAAAATAATTGAATGATATCTGGTTGTAACAAGAACTATAGTAATCCCGCAGAGAATGACAAAAATATACAAAGACAAAATTATACCAGATATAAAAGTAGTAAGATTTATGAGTTTATAGCTTAATCCAATCCCACATTTCAACGTGACCTTCATTTTGAACTCCACTACACACCTGCAAAGTTTCATAACCGCATCTTGTACGGATCGGCACAGGGGTGTAAAGTGAGGGGGCCCAAGCCTCTTCCCTACTTTCTACCGCCCTCCAGATAGACAGAAATAAACACCAAGCTACTGATAACAGGAGCTTTGACGCAAAATCCTTATGAATCAGCTTTGATTATTAAAAAAGGGAAAGTTTCAGTGACGGAGCACATAACGTTATTGTTATGCGCGTGAGAGGCTGTAGAATTTTTTATCTATTTGACAGAAAAAACTCACTGACATTAAACATCTCTTTTTCAGAGACAGACTGCAGCACGACTGACGTTTTCTGACAAAAAAAATTAGCAGCCAATATAAAATACATGACTATCATACAATTCAAATTTATCAAATAACAAGTAAAAAATCAAATATACATCGAAATCGAGCCTTATCATGAATATCATGCAGAATATCTACAGCCAGATGTGTCTGCCTCCAAGTTATAAATGTCTTAAAATCCTCCAATGAGAGCAGGAGCTGGAGTTTCAGGTGTGTCTGTAATTAGTTCCAGGTAATGGGAGTAGCAAACGTTGTTTATTTACACTAGATTATAAGATGTCATTAGTTGGGACTTTGTGTCATCATACAATACGATTGCACTTCAACTCTGTTTTATTATTTATTACAAACCAAAAAAGACTTGATTATGACTTGCTGCTTCCCTCAGAGACTTGAGACTTGACTTGGACAAAAAGTGACTTCTTACCATCTCTGCTGTCCAGTCAGAGCCATATATGGTGTAATCGATTATTTCAGTTGTTATTAATTAAATCCCAGTGAATGGAACACTCACAAGATATCACCAAAATCACACTGTAACACCTGTAAAATCTTTCAGAAAATGATGTGCGTGTATTGAATCGTATCAAATCGAATCGTATTGTTAGCTGAATATCGAGATATATTATATCGTGAGCTGAAAATCGTGTATCGTATTGTGAGATTAGTGTATCGCTACAGCCCTAAACAAAAGGCCATCTTTATGAAATCATATGGAATAAAATTGAATGATCAAGCACACCACTTTGTTTCACCAGGCATTCACTGTGACACTGACACATATCTTGATCTAAAGGGTGTCACAATTTTAATTTTTCTTTTGAAAATCAATCAAAATTATTTCAATAATCGAAATCAAAAGCAGGATGGGCAGTTCCCCAAAGTTATTTAAATTTGAACATATGACCTTGGGGTACAAATAAATATGGCAATCTTATCACACTTGATATAATAATAAATATAATTTTAACAAATAATTCAAAAATTTGAATGACAGTTGTCAGGGTATACAACTAACGATACGTTGATCTTTCTGAATCAAGACTCTATAGTCTGACAATGGCATACCTGTCAGTTTCAATCGAAAATTGAATAGAATGTTGACGTCACTATGAATCAGTCATTTACTGATTAAGTCCATTCGTCTGCATTTAGAAAAAGGAAAAGCTTCTACTCAGCTCTGAATGCAGAAATATCCCAATTAAGTTGATAAGTATACCAACATGACGCATTTAAACTACAACTCTGAGATCTTGACTTTTTCGGGCAGGGGAATATGTACACAGTCAGCTAACACCAAATAGTTTATTGACTGACAGACTCATCACTCTTTCGGCCTTTTTGAACACCAAAAAGACAAAATCCTCAGTAACTTTTTTTTATTAACAGAACAGAGTGGGGTTTGTCCTCTCAAACAATCCATCTATATTTAAATTTAAAATGGGAAGCCTTACAGTTTTGATCCTACCCTTGATTTTATTGGGACATTTGGGCTCAGGTAGGCTGTAGCAACGGGATATTTTATGGGTTTTTTTGTTTTATAAAGTGGGGACTTTGTCGCAAAGGAACGCTTTGGCTCAAATTCTTTTACAAACATAGTAACTGACTACTGTAGTTAGCTGCTGTATGGTTTTGCAGTGTCATGTGAACCATGAAGTAGACTATGCTGTGTGAGAGACTACAAAGAAGTCAGTGAGTGGAGCAGGACAAGACTCATTACAAACCAACAGATTGCAACAACTCTCAACAGCTCCTTCTTCCATCTTGGATTTCTTTCTAAACCCCTAACAAACTCCAGGTCTAAAAGAAGCTGAGCTCTTTGTTCAAGGTTCATCAGTGCCAGTAAACTGAAACCTGAGCAGAGGAAAAAGGGCACCTCGACGTATGGAAAGGTTTAGGTGAATAGTAAACTCCCTCTTACGGAACTGATGAGAAACACCTGCGTGTCTGAGCAACCACGTCAGCCAGACGAATCAAAGCCAGAATAGATGATTGAGAGCGAGGTGGCACAAAGCGAGACCACTGATCACACAGACCGAAAATGTACATGAACGGCTGAACGGCCGGCGCTGGGATGAAACCTGAAACAAGCCATCAAAGACACAACACAAACAAAACATGAATAAGAGAAAAGTGAACACATTAATCAAATACTTCATAGTGAATGTTCAAAAATCAACTCAAAGTATGCATAAATGACCAAGATCCGAGTTCTAATCCACAAAGAGCTTTACATTAGCAAACTTCAAAACCCTCTGAGGCATTTTAAGAGGTCCAAGCACAAACCAATTGCATCATGTAATCTGTGTGTGAGGTTCCAAGTCTCAGTCTCTTCCCCCAATTTCTGTCTCTTGATTGTGCCATGAATGATTAAAATGGGGCACTGGGTTCTCTCTGGCTTTGGCAGCACAATATTTAATTGAAGTCATTAGACAGATGTCTGAGGGAATACAAAAGGGCTGGAACTTGTCTAATACTTGGCCATTACCGCCAAACACTTCTCCCCCGATGTGAAAAGAAGTGTGTTGGATAAAACCAACAAAGTGCCACAGGCAATTTAAGCTAACTGCTGTAAGTTGCGAGCTATTTTGGATAGTGTAACCAGATATCTGTTGATGTATGCTGTCTTCATGAAACCCAATTACACCTCAACGGAGAGTGACCATTCTCGATGTCGTACATCAATTGAAAATAATTATAATCTGGATAATCGCAGGGGTTTGATGTTTCAATTTCCTTGTGGGGAAGACGCGGCCGTTGGCAAATAGGACGTGAACGGAAATGAAACTCAAACATCTCTCACCCTGTGGTCCGGGGTTTGTGATGTGTCAAGGAGGCACCATGTGAAATGTGTCCTTCGCTGCCTACTGGTGATGTGTACTCTTGCATGCCTACTCTCTGAATGTGAGAGTTATGCTTGGAAGACAGATGTAAAAGTTTTTGCTTCTACTTTGTTTTAAAGCATAGGCTTTCCCCAACTGTACTCTATGTTTATACTCTGTGTGTCTGTGCTTGTGTGTTGGCGTCAGTACTAATAGGTCTGTCAGTTGAGATGCTGCTGAGAGCAGTTGTCATAGCCCGATGTCCAAACTGGCAGCATTCACTTTCCACTTCCAGTCCCTGGAGAGGGTTTGACCTGAGTGAAGTTACCACAATGTGCTTTCACACTGCCCAGTCGGTCATTTAACCCTGCATGCTTACACGCACACACGCACACGCACGCACACACACACACACACACACACACACACACACACACACACACACACACACACACACACACACACACACACACACACACACACACACACACACACACACACACACACACACACACACACACACACACACAGTCAAGGCAACTCAGCTGACACACTTAAAGGGTCTGCTACTCAATGCTTGAATTAGACCTTATTCATTATTCAGTGTTACATTGTTCTAATCAGCCATATAAACAATTCATTCTTTAATGATAAATAAATGTTCTACTTAAATACTGTTTATAAGAGAGCCAGATTTTTACAAGAACATGGGCACATTTTCATTGGCATTGCCAGACCTATCTCCTCAGCGATGTGTCAGCACTGATCTGGCTGCACGAGTTAATACTCTGGTATAGTATGAAAAAAACATGTTAGTAAACAACAACAAAAAAATAGATAAAAATAAAACAAACAAATGAAATGAACGATAAACATATACATGAAGTCAATAATACATTTCTCATAAAAGCACCTTAAATCTTACATGTTCGAAATGGAGCAGGAGGACGTATATAATGGTATATTCCTACCCTTTCTCTGCTATTCATATTTCTTTGTTTAAACCAATCACAATTGCCTTGGACAGCTCTAAGCCCAAAAGCCCATAAAAACATTTAAATTAATTTCTAAAAACTGAAGAAAGTTGTTTATTAATAATGTAAGTGAATATAAACAGTGTCATTTAAATGACAGAGGACGATGGATTATCTGAATACAGCATTTTGGTAAAAACAGCCTTGGATTTCTTCCATTTTCCTAGTTTTAGCTGAAACTTTATTTTCCCTGAAAGCAAAGAAAGCGTTCTTCAACTGATTAACTAGTCAACATACTACACCAATACTTAAATCTATTGATTCACTGCTACTTGTGAAATCCTGCAAGGGTAAAAAATACAAATACAATACAATACAAACAGGATAAAAAGTGGAGTGAATTAAACTAATCTGAAGGCAACCTCCGATTTCTTTGTGTCAAAGAGTCAAGTGTGAGGAGAATGTCATTCATGTTAAAATTAGAGTGATATTCTTAGTATCGCTATAGGTTATCTCACATGAAACTTTTTCTCATAAATTCCCATTTCCGCAGAAAATGCCACAACAACAATGGCTCTTCCTGCGCTGTCAGCCTTTGGCCTACAACATGCACAAATAAATAATTCTCCTTGCGCATGCAAATTGTTAAGGTCACATACTCATGCGCGCAGTCTGTGCAGTGTACACACGGCTTATGAAAAACTCCCACTGTCCTCACAGAAGGGGCTGAGTACACAATGGAGCCAGAGGACAGAGACCTCAGCCGAGATTTAACAGGAAAACAGCATGCCAGTGCGTCAGCCGGCCAGTAGAGATCTCACAAAGAAAACAGTCCTGTATTATTCCAACCAGAGGAGCCTGTTGGCCATGTTGCCATTTGCAGCGAGACCCATTTAGTTTTTTGACTGATTTTACAGTAACGACTACTGTCTGCGTCTACAATAACCACACTACCCATGCTTTCATTGGAAATGAATAAAAGTAGTGACCTCACTGTGTTCGCCTGGACCACCCTCAAGTGAAAGCTATCAAAGTAAAGTAAATCAAAGTGTCAGAGTTTGAGGTCTTATATGAAACAAATCTCCCTGTCAGGCGCCTATGCTGAGATTTCTCTTCTTAAAACATTGTTTTTTTGCATCGAGGCAGGGAGGTGCAGCTGCAGAACATCCATGTGCTGATGTTTATAAGTGAACCTGGAAATCCTGCAGAGTTCTGTCACCACTTTTAACAAGCCTCTGCAGAATGCAAACACGTAAACATGCAGAGTGCCATGAAAACACACTCAACATGCAAACACATGCACACAACTTACACACACACAAAAGGAAAGAAACGACATTGCACAACTGTCCAAGTGACCTCAACTGCAATGTTTCTCTCCTTTTCTATAAACACAACACATTCATTTATATATATATATATATATATATATATTCCTGCTGCAGCCCTTATTCCTCTCAAATAAAATGCATTGAATTCAAAATGGAATTCATCCATCTCTGTCTCAGGGGCCCTTATTAATAAATACAGCCAGGCTATAGTAGTGCTGTGAGGAGAGGAGAGTGTGTGCTTGCATTATGTGCATGATGGTGATGATTAACTGTGGGAGAAAATGTAATTCTTGTAGCTTTGTTGTGTTTGCAGGAGAGTGTTTGCTGCCCAGAGGACAAGTAGAAGGCACCCAGTTCCAAATGACTCTTTCTTTTTGTATTGGTGCTGGCTCAGCAGGCTTTGAGTCCGCTTCATTCGGCTCCCTGATTGCATCGGCCTTCTGTCCACCTAGCCATTGATTCCAATGGCCCAGCCAAGCACTTTTTCTGTTTGCTTTGCTCTCCTCTCACTACCTAGAACCAAAGCTGCCTCAATACTGGTATTACCATGGTGTTACCTGTATTAGCGCAGAGGTCAACGGGTTTGAGAGGGGGCAGTTCATGGGGAGCGGGAGATGCATGAACGCCGGCTTAAAGGATCTGACATCATGACTTACATCCTGCTGCAATGGTAAAACAGAGCACAGTTTGAACAATCCCGAAGGTCAGAAGGTGCTGTTTCATCATTCCGCTTAAGAGGTCTATCAGTTTGACTTAAGTTAAGTTCAATTAATGGTATTTGAAGAGCTATGAGGAAACGCTTTGCAAAAGGTTCACCGGAGTTAGATGTAAAGTACATAAAAGCCTTTATTCCTTTGTCCTAAACACCCTGTCCAGGATGAAATTGTAGTTGCTGAAATATCAATTCTACCTCGGAAAAAAACTCATAACCTTCCAACTGTCCCTCTAGTACTGGACCAACATCACACAAAGCGAACCTGCTGTGAAACTGATATTAACTTTAAGGGAGAGCTTTCCAGGTAGGCCAAAAATACAGAGGGCACATTGTATTTGTAATAGCTCTTGATCTTATGAGCCTGTCTTTGATATGAATCTGTCTAAACGTACAATGAAGACATTTCAAGACTCTAATGTGTGCCATCTATGACATGCTGAGATTTGATCCGGCTCCTCCGCCGGAGTTTCAGTATGAGCAACTTTGCATTAGCACCATCCCGTCATTCATGCTCAGCTTCGAGGGAGGTTTCATAATGGGAGGAAACATGAAACCGGACGCAGAGGTGGGAACATTTGCAGACACAAAATATTCTCGAAAAAACACACAGGAATGCAAGTCAAGCCTTTGAAGATTAGAAACCTAAGCAGGCAGTCTGACAGGAGAGTTTTACAAAGAGGGCTTCTGAAATTCCTTGGTTAGTTTTTTCGTCCTCAGTTGAGCACACTGCATTCACCTGTGTGATTTGATTGGAGAGCACTTGATGGGCGCCCACTATGGAAGCAAAGAAAGGCATCAATCATTTGAAGTTTATACGCATTCCTAATGATAAATTAGGTGAGTTGTGTCCTTAATAAAGTTTGAATTGAACTGAAATGGATGATTTGTTTTCTGGAATTTCATTCAACTTCTGTGATTTCAAAAACATTCTTCAGTTTTTCACAAATTGACAAAAAGACATCTCAAGTGTGTGAGTTTCCAGTCATTGATCTGAACTTCTTTCTTGGATCATATGACTGACAGAACATTTAACCTGATGAGACAGACTGATTTCATTCAGGCTACATCACTCAGCCTTGGTAAACACCAAGGGGGATTTAGGAGTCTGAATTTTACTTTTACAATATGAACATTCGATTCTTTGCTTATTACTTACTTACCGATCACCCTTTTTTCATGGAACGTTGACCACAGTTGCCAGAGTCTTCTGTCCCGGGCTTTCCATTTCAGCTGTTTAAATGTCAACCCACTCTGGAGATCAGTCTAAAGGTCCCTTTACCAGGTGTTCTTGGGCCAGCCTCTCTTATTTGCGCCTTGGGAGTTCCATCTGAGGGTTCGCCTGGTGATGCTGGCATTGGGTTTCCAGTGTGTCTGGCTGATCCAACCCCATCTTCATCCCTTGATCTCTTCCTCCACAGGTTGTTGGGCCCATTCTCTGCCAGAGAGCATTGTTGCTGATGGGATCTGGTCAGTGGATGCTCAAGATCAGCCCCAGGCAGCTGCTGATGAATGTTCGTACTTTCGTCATTGTGGTCTTGGTTGTCCTCCATGTCTCTCTGATAGACTGTAGAGTAAGTATAGGTTTATTGTTAGAGCTGACGAGTCTGAGTGTTGTCTGGCAGCTGATTTCTTGGAGCTACAAAACATTTTATTTGTTTATATTTTTGCATATTTGATACTTTTTTTTCTTAATTTGTGGGGGAAAAAATATTTCAAATGATATCAATTCCCAAAGATGGTTACAAAGAAGTACAATATGTCAATGCTATAGAGTCAGTGGTGTTTAAATTTCAAAATTAAATTAAAACACGTTAAATTTCATAGTTAAGTACTGAGTTGCTTATGAGATTTAAATCTTTATCTGAAGACAGAGAGAAACAAATACGAAGAGAAAAAGACAATGTGAAGGAAGAAGTGTAGACAGACCCACCTAAAGCATTCCTCTTAATGAATTCACTCTTACATGAGGCCAGGCACTTTAATGAAAATCAATAGTGTAATTTTCTACTTAGATAACCCAATCCCTCGAAACTGATTCCCCTATTTCCTCCCGGCGCATCTTCGATTATTCAATCAAGAGACCGACCCCAACAGCACCTTGGTACGGAGATTATAGTTTTAAAGTCAGTCACCTCCATTCCTCGGGTCAATCTTCCATAAAGTTCATGGCGATTTCACCCGCCCACTTCAAACGCACAAACTCAATAGCGGTTTGTTGTACAATCCCTCTCATTAAGACGTGCCTCTTATTTATGACTTAATCAATGGAGACCCTCGGACCTGGAGGCCAATCGATATGATTACAGGGATGTTAAAAATCTGTAAAGACTTTCCCAGTCCCAATTCAATTGTGCTGATACGGTGAGAAGGTGCCTATAGGTTGTCAGTCATCAAGGTCTCACTTGTATATTTTACAGAAGGCTAATCGGGGGGGAAGTTGTCATGTTTGTGCAAGTTAAACTACAATCACAAAGTTGTTCTTTTTTATTATTAAGTACCAACCGTGTCTCCTCACTCTTAAGTACGTTAATGCTTTCCCCTGAGACATTTAATGACCTTTAGAGCTAAGCAACGCTGAGTCTACCCAGCACCATCTCTGTTACACTCTTATTTTCACATTGTTAAACTGTTAAGATTTGGGTGGGCCCAGTTGTTTTGGGCAGGTTTCATTGTGCCACACAGTTTCCTGCCAGGAAAGTGCTAACACTAGTTGTAAATGGAAGGTAGTGCAAACCGTTATAAATGTGTCTAGACACATAAACTGTGGAGTTAAGTAGGATAGATAAGCTGTGGAAATAGAGAGTAAATCTAAACCTGATACATATTAGAAAGCTATAGCTTTTTTTAGTGCCAATCAAATGTCATAAAAAAGTATTTTCTTAAAGCAAGTGATATATTGTAGCACTGTCCATTTAAAAATAGATTTTGGGGGAGAGTAAAGAAATAGAATTTTCAGACCAAATCATTCTTCATAACATTTCTGAAGTCAACCATGATCCATATTTCACAATCTGTACCTGCCGAAGTCTATAAATCAACTTTTATCATGTGCTAGAACTCCATAAATCTCAATATGTACATGAAAGAGGGGCCTCCGCTGAATCCGTGCCAAAAGCGATTGTGAATCTCATGAAAAGGAATCAGCATCCACATGCAGTAAGCATGGGGTTTCTGTTTTGTATTTAATCTGTGGTCTGATCTGGGGCTGAGGTAAGCGTGAGCTGATCGCTACCAACAGCTGGTATGTGCTCATTTTCATTGTCTGGATCATCTTTCTCTTTCTGACAGGAACAGGGCTTATAAGATGGACATGTAAAGTTTCTCGCTGAGAGAAGACGGAAAGACAGAAGGTAAAACAGGAAAAGGTGGCAGGAGCAAAGAAAAAAGTAGAGAGAGGACAAGTGAGAGTGTGAGACAAAAAAAAAGTAGACAAAAGAGAGGCAGTGCCTCATGGTACCTGATCAAACAACTTGACAGTGTGTCAACACACATCTGGAGTAGATATATCGCCTCCTTTCCATTGTGAAACTAACTCCACCCCTCCTCCACATTCCCTTGATGCACTGTGATCCTATTAAAATCAGAAAACACATTTGATATCAGCTCAGTCATACTTCATTACAATACATACTGATCATGAAGAATACTGACCAAGAAGACAGAAATTAAACTAAACTATGTTGATTACATAAGAGTTTAACTAACCAAAGACTCCTTACAGCCTGTGAGCACTTGGCGCATATTCCACTCCTTTCATTCTCTTGTTTGCACTTGGCAGCCTCCTAATGTTTTTATGAACTGGCCCTTTAATCCTATCCAACCTCAATTGATGCAAACAACACGGGGCACTGGAGTATACACAAGGCAATTGCACAAACACAAACATGTCCTAACATTTACAGCAAAGACTGAAGTCTCGGCCTGAAACATTGGAGAGTCTGAATGAGCCCATTCCTAGGGCAGACAGATTGCATGTGTGAGGGGTTGAACAGTGACCGTGTGTGATTCGATGCATGTTCTGAGCATTATTCTTGGCACATGGACACATCGCATCTGATATTTCTTCTGTAATGTAATAATGAATCGCTTCATCTCTTCGGAGAGGATGGGCAGTGTTCTTGAGGGTGCAGCCCTTCCTGAATTTACTTGCCAGATGCGGAGGGCATCTCTCCTGCCTGACATTTACAGAAATCAAAGCCAAAAGAGATGAGCCTACTATATGCCTTCAGCAGCAGCCTCTCTCCTCAAACAATGCTTTAAAATGATATCAAATGAAAGACAAGGATTGACAGCAGGCTGAATAAAATGTCAGTTTGTGACGTATGAAAGAGGAGAAGAGAAAAGTCATGAATGACTCATCAAAGAGAAAACAACTCACATTGCCGATGAGTAAACTTTGTTTGTAGATTTATTCGCACACATGGTATGAAGATTCCCCAAAACAAAATAATTACTCCATCACACAGATGCATTCTTATATATACAAACACACAGGAACATGGCGTCCCGAAAGCCTCCGTGACATAACCGTGTGATCATTAAGTGACTGTGGCAGGTTGTTTTTGCCCAGGCTGCCCTCTCTGCATCTGTTCCCCATAGTGCCTCATTAGTGGAATTCCTCTGGGAGCTGATGGGCAGGTCAGGAAGAGGGTCCCAGACCTCCGATGTCTGTGCATCTGACAGAGCCGATAACGTTGAGGTCTGGGCAGGACTAGGAAGAAGAGGGTGTGGGGGGTGTGGGGTGTTTTCCAGGACCCCTGACCTCTGTGCCCATGATCTGATGAGAAGGTTAGGCTGAGGCAGCGTGTGGATAAGGCATCCCAGCATGTCACATCAGCTCATTGTTGCTTTCTATCAAAGGTCTGTTGCTGTGTCCTCAAGCCTATAATGTGAGCAACAGTACATGTGCTTGTTGAACCATTAAAGGGTCAAAACAGTTTTTTTATTATTCCTTTTTTTTTTTTTTCTAATCGCTCTTTGGTATTTTTATCTATTGTTTATTTGACATTTACACCTATACAGATTTGGCCCATTGCAAATTATGTGACTGATGAAGCAAAACTTGTTGTCTCTTCATGGCAGTGTTAACAAAATATGCTTGAATATATTTTTATGGGTTAAGTCTGTGGTTCAACCAAAAATATACTTTGCCTTTTGGCCATTTTTACTCTAAACACAAGGCAAAAAAAGTGTTTTTTTTTTTTTTGTTGGTCTTGCGCCTAGCATTGAAAAAACATCTGACTTTTAATAGAAACATGCCTTTCCAGAAAGCAAAAAATCTCTGTTATTGTAGAGAATTCAGAGACCACATTGTCAATTTCCACTGAAAGACCAACTTAAAATCCTAAGCACCAAAAACAAAATTCCATTTACCTACATTGTTATTGGTTTGTGCCAGAAATCTCAGTGTTATCGCAAAACATCAGCAGATAAAACAAAGACTATATGGGTAATTTGGGTGATCTGAACATCCCCTCGTGCTTATCACTCTCCCCTATTTGGTTTACCCTCACTGTTTATTTCACCATATCTTTTCCTTCAGATACTTTTCTCTCACCGACTCATTCTCCAGCACCAGCTCACGATGCCTTGATAGCATTCAAGTAATCAGTGTTAGTCACAGATAAATATCAGTAAACAGTGAGTGACGTCTCCCAGCTGGTTTTGATTTTCCTGCTGTCTCAGCGGGTCAGTCAGCGTCCTACACCGGATCATACAACCAGAATATGATACCTCGCAAATCCCAGTAGACCACTGAGGTTTGACCACTGATGTCCCTGAATTTTAAACTTGCATGAATGCACACCTATGGACACAAAAACATACACATTCATGGTTCATACCTAAATAAAATTCTTATGAACTCAGACATACGCTCATACACATGCAAAAACTAAAGTGCTCGGAGTACAATCACAAATCAACACAATTTGTGGAGAGACAGCATCTGTGAACGCGCACGTTTCATATTCTTTGGTCGCTCGTGTTCTCAGTGTTACAAGACATGACAAGTGTCAGCATTTATTCCTTTCCATATTAGAAGGATTTCCATTTTAATTCATTACCTCTTTTTGAAGCCAATGGGAATAACATTCTTTAGCCCTGCGGTCCAAGGGTGAGATAAAGTTCACAGCCCATCTATGCACATGAACAGCTTTCACAAGCAATCTAACTCTAAGTCTGCGCCAACTGAGTAGTCATAGGCTTCTGTGAGACTTGGAGTCAAAGTAGCTTGGCACTAGTATCAGTTTGTCCTATTGGGAGCCCAAAATAACCAGATAATGAGATAATTCCAAGTAAATCGTACTCAGCGCAGGCTTGGTTTACAATAATGTGGGCCTAGAGAGGAATCTACATATGTGAAAGGAAGGGTTAGAGTTGGATAAAATGTTACCTGAGCAAAATAGTAAGATTATCCTTTAGACAGACCATCCTCACCATAAAAACAGTTGTGTGTAGATTGACTGTACAAGCAACTTATTATGACCAACATTTACGTTGTTGTTGTTGTGGTTGTTGTTATTGAAAAGTGACTTCTAGTGGCTTTAGTTATTTTGGCGATAGCATAGTAAATACTGCCAAAGTCCACGTAGGAAGGAGGTCAGAGTGGAAACCAAAAGTCAACATGGACTTTTTTTAAGTTAACCAACTTTGTTACGGATACGAGTCCATGACGACGGACGTAATTGTCACAAACTTAGTCGTCGGAAACCTTGACTTTCTCCTAACTAAGTAGTTTTGTTGCCTAAACTTACCTAAGAAGTTCTGTTTCGCAACATCAACCACATGTCTAAACCTGCGACTGTTTCACAATGTTAAACAGAGCAGTCATGTGTAACAGTCACATATTTAAAGCTGCCACTGTGCGACCGTTTCACAACATTGAATAGAGCGATCATATATCTTGTTTTGGAAGTTGGGATTGGCAAACAACTTATTCTGTGGTTAAGGGAATGGGGTGTGTTGCCTTAAGATGCTTTTAAAAAAAACATAGTATTCATTACACTCCAAATACATTTCTGGTATGCGATCAAGTGAGAGTGCAACAAGCTTTACTAAATTAAGTTTCAAATTTGCTTTCATATTTTTTTCCCCAATGAAATATGTGACATTACAAGCAAACTAATAGCAATACATTTGACTGATTTGGTAGAGTTTGAAATGAAATATGTCTATTTCCATGTATATCTCATGAGTTCAGAGAGTAATATTTTTTGCTACCGACACAAAATTGTGCAAAATATAAAAATTAATGAGGAACCATAACCACTAACTTTATGGTGAGTAGAGTGTTTCAGATTTTTAATGGTGAACACATTCCCATTTCTGAGCCCAACTTATCTTCCAACTATTGATAAAATGCGAAGCTAACAGCCTAATAGGTCGTGGTTGGCCTTACATTGCAGATGAGTGCCAAGCCTTCATACTACTTTTATTGTAGGTAAGCCACAGTCCACAGTGCTGCATAGAAAAATACTCAACCCTCTCACCTTATTCTTTTCCTGTTAGACATTCGTTGCCATATTTTGCTTGTCATGCATGGTCTGTTTCCCCATTGCATCAGAGTGTAGTTAACTATTGGCAGGTACTCTGGTAAATCTGGTTGCATTTAATGAAAAGTGACTGTTCATTTTAAACAGGCCTCAAATATGAAACTGCGCTCCCTCCGCCTAATCCCACAAGGCTACGAATATCCATATAAGTATGTCACATTTGTCTAAATCCACAGATTTGACAGCCCACAGTACAAGCAATCATTTAAGGCTGACAGACACCATGGTCTACTGAAAAAAATAAAGAACTGAAGAAAATAAAACAGCAGTTCCATTTCACAATTTCATCTTCCTTGCATTTAGGTTCTAACAAAATCTCCCTGCTTCCTCAGCCTGAAGAATTTCAGTAGGATTTTTCAGCATCAGCCTAAAAGGGAATTGCATCCAGATGTGGCCTGAGCCTGGCTCACGGTCAGTCAGGGCTGGAGACACCAAAAAGGTGAATGGGGTAAGGGGGACAAGAAGGAACCACGTGGTTCTCGGCACACTCCAAGATGTACTGAATAAACACGGCCCCGCTGTGACCCATACTAGGCAGCTTCGCCCTCAAGGGGCTCCTGCAGGTCCATTAAACCTGTTCAGATACCTCATGGCTGACCTGCCCTATTTCAAACTCAATCAGTGTCCCACAGGAAATCTCTTGTATTGCTTTATGGTTACAACACAGCCACTACACCACAACAAGGGCCTCTATTACTGGAGAGTGAACCCATATACCTACAGGAAGGTCTCTGGCTCTGCTGAAGAAAAACAATTCAAGCACAAAATTGAGTTTTGATTCTTTCTTCCTAACAATATCCAGCACTCGCACACACAATGGAGGCGTGGAGTCAGTCCCACAGGACACCATGCATGGCTACTAAAAGGTTATTTTTCCATGTTTGCATCGTAGAGCCATGTCTAAAATCAGCCTCTCTTTCTCTGTAATGCATTCCTGTGGCCGTACTTGGCCGTCATGCTCAAGTTGGAAGGCTGCATCAGGATAACACTTCATGTTGTCGTTAAGTCATATGTAAAACAAAACAGATACATGGCATCGATGTTGATCACAAATTAGCAAATTACAGCATTCTCTAATACCACCCATGGTTAGTTACAAGTGGTGGATTCTTAATGACTAATGGCACATTGTTGACTCATACCTCATCCCTCACCCTTGAATCACCCCTTCTGGAGGATGATCAAACATGGATGGGCCAATTTTGTATTCAAGCAAAGAGCAAACAGAAAAAGCTTCCACAGTCTTGGGACAAACAAAAAATACAGTGCACATTTTACCCCAGGACACAGAGTAAACCTTACACGTGAACTTCAGATGTTAAAAACCAAGCTCTGGAAATAAATATGAGGGAAATTAATTTGTACAATTAAAGAAAAATTCTCACTGTTGCTTTCACTCCATAACGTGCTAGAATACAGTACTGTTACCTCAGCAGCTCTTCCTCACATCTCAAGTCTGTAACCTACTTTTGTTTCAGAGCTGGCGGTGACTCTGCAGGCATTATCGGCTCATTTTAACACCAACACTCGCAGCACTAAATTCATCACTTCAGGCACTTCTTTTCACATGCATGAAGAGTAATTACAGAACACTTGCAACTCATTGGCGTTCTCCCTGTGCCATAGTGACTGTAATTATCTATTCATGCACCACATTCCTAGGAAAAGCGTATCGATTCCAGCTGTGATGGGGGCTCTCTACTGCTCAGAGCAATGAAGAACTAGTAGAAGATGATGTGTTTTTAGATTTGATTAGCAGAATCCATATTAACCACTGGACTCATTTTTTTATTGCTTAAAGGGAGATGTTTAGAGTATAAATTTGTGATGATTTTTGCGTGAAATTCAAAAATAGCCTAATCACATGGAGACTTTCATGTTTTTTGTGTGTCTATATTTGTAAACTAAGTTACTTTTATACGTTTTCAGAGGGCCAATGGAGGGGACCAGAGCAGGAGCACTCAAGAGTGTGTTTTTTTAATACTGACGGTATATTGTCTCCATAGCAATGACTCTCTGTACTACTGTTCTAATTTCTGGCTTCTTAGGCGTTTTGTGTAGCATCTTAAAATATGAATGCGAAACTTGCACTTGCATTTCTGCCAGTAGTGATAGAAAAATAATCTTATAATCTTTCATTTCTTTCTGTTGAAACAGGTGACGTCCCACAAGTTTCCGGCTTGAGTCAAGATAAGTTCACACTTCTGCAACATTTCCATGCAACGCTCTAAAACGGTTTTGTCTTGTTGTAAATCTTTGGTCTGACTGGCCTTTGTGGCATTTATTAATAGGGGTTAGTTTTAATGATTCAAGTGATTTCCTCAGTATATTGTATGTTCAGTAAATAACTACTGAAATAACTGAATATTTCATACATTGTTTTACAGTCTGGAGCTTTGCAGATGGTGATAGGGGAAGGGGGCTAGGTGGTTGAGAGGCAGAAACATAACACATTGGATTCACATTGGATTCATTGCACTGTATTATTGAATTATATGTAGTACTGTATGTATATATCTGTTCTTCAGTTTTGTTGTGGTGTTATGTTAATAGTCATTACATCAGATGGTCCTGCTGGCACCTAATTGTTATTTTCTAACAACAGCAGCAAAAGTATAAAAGGCAGATAGTTGCTTTCAGGTTAGGTTTTTTTTGTACTGATTTTCACTGCTTTGTTTGTGGTAATACAACAGATGATTTCTCCGTTATAAAAGATGTCAGAATTAAAAGTTATGTTCATATCTTCCAGTTTAAATATAGCAGAAATCTGAGCATGTTAAAGGTTAACGTTTCATCTAACATAAATTAATCACAATGTCAAAATAATTTCTCTTTGGAATTAGATTAAACACAACCTGACAGGAGGAAACCATCTAAAGGTTTGGCTCTTGGAAGTTACGAAAGTGTTTACTTTTCCCATGGCTCATCACTGACTGTGATTTGTTAATCACACTAGGGGCATAAAATCAACCATTGGAAGTCTCTGCTTCCACATACCAGATTTCACCAAGCTGAGAAGTTATTTTGGGGCTGCCACAAGATTATTTGGATGCTTGTCAAGGCTTTAAATTGAAAACCACAAACATTTGCAGTGCTTACAGAATCCCAAACCCTTAACTAATCAGACTGGAGACTTGGAGTACAGTGAGTGGTACCAGAGCAGCAATGAACCCCCCGAAGTGGGTTTAACTCATTCACAAGTGGCCCTAAAAATCAAGGCATTTGCCAAGAAGTATACCAGTCATTGGCTTTCTGATTTTTCCTACTCCATTCAGTGCTGAAAATGAATTATTTTTGCTTATTGTGAATGTGTTGCAAGTTTACGCTGACCACAATATGACGGCTTAACTATACATAGTGTGATAAAAAAGAAATGGCTAGCTTTTCAAGAGCAGCTCAAACCACACATAAAAGCATCCGCAAAAATGTTATGGGGTTGTTGGTTAAATGGATATCACAATTGCCTAGAAATAACTGTCAGACTATAAATACTAACATATTATCTCCTCTACTATTGCATCTTGATGGTCTTAATAACTATCCAATAGATAATCTACAGAAGGCAAACAACTGGAATGTTATCGGACCTGCAGAAACACAAAGACTTCTGCTTCATGTTTTTTGGGGAAGAAATGTTGACTTGGGCTCTCTCTTCTTCAATTATATTCTAATGTAAATGAATGTGTCCATAATGGGTAATGGGTACATATTTCTACTGATTCCTTTTTTCTTGGTATTCTTATAACCTAATTGTTATGGATAAAGAGAAACAAATTGTGTTATTTCTTGACATCTAATCATTTTGTGAATGGGAATTCTTGCATAATAGAAAATATCCCAGCCACAAAGAGGTCCAGTCAGCCTTTCATTGCAAAATCTGCTCATGGAACTACAAAAATGACTTTGAGGGAACTCGGCATACTCTCTCCAATAACAGAAACTTTAATATTGGAAGAGATGAGAGTAATCCTGTCTACACAGGAACAGTGTATTGCCATATAGCCATTTCAATTACAGGTTATTGAACAACTCTTGATTGTTTTTCACATTTCTAGTCAAGCTGAGTACCTACTGCCCTTCACAGTTTGAAATTCTGTGCTGGCGGTGATAAGGTAACTTTAAAGAGTTCACATGGTTCTAAAAAGAGTGGAAATCCACAGCATCAGAAATTACAACTGAAAAAATAAAGCGCATCTGCAAAAGTGATTGATGCGTGAACTCAGGCTGAGTTCTCGGTTGATTCCAGCTTCTCTGTTTCTGCTATTTGAGCAGGAGATTTTCATGGCATCACTCCTGCCGGACATACTGTGTCTCTTTATAATGCACAATGAAAAAAGCGCAAATAACCCTTTAAAACATGTCTCCCTCTTTCCCTGGTTATCTTGAAACATGAAGCACATTAAAGTGCTCCACTAACTAACACTGATCCCCTGCCCCATCAGCCAAAACCACTAATTGGGCTACCGCAGACACTCTTGCCAACTTACCCAAATCTAGAAAGGAGCTGAACCTCTGAGAGAAACTCTGTCAAACAAGGACAACAGCCAACAATATGTAGTTGCTGTCAGAGGTCATTGAAATTATCTGTCTACAAATTACTTTGCGGGCTCATGGTAATGTGAAGCCTCAAGCTGAGGGGTTGGGGAGCGGCAAATTCAAGTCTCATGGATAATGTCGAGTTGGTCTGAGACCAGGAAAGCATCATCACAGTTCAGATGATCTCTCTGCGATCCTAACCGCTGACATAGAGGAAAGACGCATCACTGCAAAACACCGGATACACAGCCACAGCTCTCATATCAGATTCCATACATAGTTTGTGGTATTGAAACATGGCCAGATGGAAAAGATACAGTTGGTCCTTTGTCATGTTTTAGGATTTACACAGAATTTTTGATTTTATTTTCATTTTTGTTATTGCAGGTTTAACTGGCACAGTTAAACATTTTTAAATCCAAACCCTGAGGCCTAACTAGTATTAATATAGAAATCTACACTATGTGACGTGTTCACTCACATGTCAACACCTGTGTCATCAGCAAGTCAGGTGTTTGCCTCGTCTGTTCCCTACAAAACAAGACCAGCACTATTCTCCCACCAAAGACACTGACCTACAGTGAAAGTTCAACCGTCCACTGCCCTTAAGGCAGTTAAGGTCGTACAAGTAGGGCACAAGTGGCAAAGTAATCACTATAAAGTAAGAATGGAGTTGGGGGGAGGCAGACACCAGAGAAGAGGAGCAGGTTTCTCCTCAGACGAACAGGGTCATTAGCACTTTCAGAGGGAGTCCCAGCAGGTGGTCAGGACTTTTGGAGTTTGATCTCAGTGAGAGTGTCTGAACCCATGAAATGTGGGGGCAAACCCAAACCATGGGGAAGGGCACAAATGGTAGAGCGATCACAGGGTGGGAAGCAGAGCTCCACTTTAAAAGGGGTCAGATGGCTTTTTCATCTTTGCTAAGGGCGCTCAGCTAAAGTGACGTGATGAACAAAGGACAGGCGCTGTGTTGATTGACAGACACTAGAGGACGAGGTTAATGCTATTCTGCATACATCCATACAGCCTGCACAAAAGGATGACAAAGCAGATATATAACAAGAGAAAGTGGAGCAGCCGGACAAGTCTCTGAGTTCTCCCTGAGACAGGAGGATGAGAAATTGGACGCATTAAGTGATGGATGCAAAACTGTCAGTTCTAATAGGCAGCAAGGCAGTAACACTGTACTGGTGCTTCAGGAGTCCGGGAGAGAACAGTCCAATGATCAACACAAGGGAGCCAATTAAAAACCAGACTTTGGCAGGCAACTGCATTACACTGACCCTCATGTGACGCTGGAAATGCATCAGAATCCACGGAGAGGGATTTTTATTTTATTTTTATTTTCTGCAAAAAAGTACACAGCAATTTCAGTCTTCACACTACGGGCTATTATCGATCTGTGGTCTCCTGTTAAATCACTGCGCCTCCACTTTAATTATTTCTAACTGACTGCAGGAGAGTCTGGTTTCACCCCTTGTTACTGTGAAAAGGGATGAGTGCTGACATCATTCCCTCCTCTGATAAGATGGAGAGCCAAATGACAAGGTCACTGAGGTGGAGAAGGTGAGGCTTCAGTCTATTCTAAAGATAACACGTTGCAGCGAAGGTTTCTTTATACTGTTGCCTGCAGAGATCAGACACAGAGCCTGCCTTTTTTTCACTCTACAATTGAATTTGTCTCTGTTCTCTGAGTTAGGTTGTTTTTCTCTCACTAATTGGAGAGAAGACTCGCAGACGGATGCAGGAGATAGCTGGAACTGAGGAAGGTCACTGATATGAAGTTCCTTTTCTTCTTTCAAATGCTTTGAAATTGTTTCAAAAGCTATGTGTTTTGTTTAAAAAAGGAACTCTCACGAGACATTATCTGCCAGGTGACCAAACGTAAGCAGCAAACATGTTGGCAAGAGATTCTAAATACGGTAGAGTTATTTCTGTATGGGAACTTCGACATTGGAAGAGCAATTACGCTGGAAGCAACTAATTATATGTTGAGCAATAAATCTTCAGCCAATCAAAGCAAACTGCTTTTTAACTCTTGTGATTACAATGTTTTTACAGAGCAAAGAGGGGGGTAATAAAATTCAAAAAACATCCCTGCGCCTTCATTAATGTATGAAAGGATGCCACACATGGAAAACACATCAGAGATAATCCAAAGCATGTGGGTGGGCCCTCACAAGATAGTGCTTGTTGAACTCCAGACAAAAATGTTGTCTACAAAGCTGCTGTATCCTTCCTCTGAAATACCGCATGAACAAATCTAAAAATTGTAGTGTCCCAACATCCTAGAAGAAACATTAGCAGACTTGGTGACAGAGATGGTGAGTGCGGAGTGTCAAAGATGTTTGAGGTTGTCCATCCGACCCTGCGTCGTAACCGCCAGGAAGGGCGAGGCAGTCTGGAAATAGCACTTCCCAACGAGCCTTTGGTGTCTCCTCGTTTTACACTCATATGACCGACGGTTCCACCTGACTGACATTTACAGAGTGTTAATATACACTCACTAAAAACAAATAAAAGCTCAGTAAGCTATTGGGCAGGTCATGGGTTTAAGTTCTTGTGGTTTGTACGTTAAGGTGCCACAGTCAGTCATCCTTGACTTCTAGTAGAGGTGATTCCCTGCATTGCTGCGGTTCTTCAGCAGCGGAAAGCAGCCGGTTCATCTATCACCATCCATACCCCACGGACTTCCACTGTCATGTTGTAACATCTGTCCAGCACCATGCCAAATATGTTAAAGAATGATAGTATGTCACATCTGCAGCGTTCACAGTAACTGTAACTCATCTGTTTGAAGATCAGTATATGAAACACATGTCTGTCATTCAACCCCCAGAAACGAGGAGAGTTACAACCTGCTGCAGAGGAGCTGGGATCAGTTGAGCTAAATTGCTGCTTCAATGAACACTTCCTGCAACCAATACAAAAATACCTACGGGTATCCCAAAAAAGGGGGTCAATGCTACTAAACCTAGTGATATGGGACGAGGAGGTCAAGGTTCAAAAGGTCAAAGGGCTACTGTCAATCAGCACATATGTCACTCAATGTTTTCCGTCCTCACATGTTCATCTGGTGTTTTGAGTTATGAGGGTCTCTGGTACAGTGGAAATACAAACACAGCTCGCATGCAGCTCATTGGAATCCAAACAAAGATTTAACAGGTCGCCGCTCCATCAAAGAGGCTCTTGATCACCAGTCATAAAGATCAAAAATTTGGAGAGTTTGATGTTTACTAAACATGCATGCCAATATGTCCAGCAGACCCTTTCAATTGCTGACCACACTGGACTGAAATGTTGAGCAAATTCCAACCTTCTAGTCTGGCTAAATCAAAAACTGTTCTGCAGCCGTCTGGTTTGTGACCTTGTGCTTTTTGGTCAAAATATTAGGACATGGTTTTAATCATGTGTATTAATCTAAGTCTGGTGAGGATTTTACAATTATGGTCTGTGGGTGGCGGGAAACTTTTTCGTCACGCACTATTTTGGGATTTGTCTGAGACACTTGGCAGACAGTCATCTATCCAGTTGGGGGAATGTCAAGCTGCCCCGGTGAATTCCTTTCCCCTAGTTTGGGGAATGACCCCTCTGCCCTTTGCCCCACAAATCTCCACAGACCTTTACCTTTACTGCTGGAGTCCAAGATGACCATCCAGCATCATGGCACTTTGGCGTAGAAGAAAGCGAGGCCCTCGTTTTCTCAATTACATCCATGTGTGATTCTTTAGACAGTAACCTGTTGCGTTGCTAATGGGACGCTTATTTGTTATGTTGCCCCCTGCTGTTGACAAGATGAGGCCAAATACATTACATACATACATTAATCAATGTTAACCATAACAGCTGCCAGCATGTACTGGCTTTATTCCCCTTGTTTCCTCCATATATGTCTGATCGAAGAAAAAACACGAGAGTTAGATAAGAGATAAGATAGACCTTTATTCACCCCAAGAATGGATGGATTACTCAACGGGCCTACTGGGCTCTCAAAGAGAGGCACAAGGTCTGTGCCTGGCTCCTGTGTAGAAAAGACAGTGGGGGCTTTTGCCCAGGGGCCATCTGTCACATAATACGCCAAAGGAAAAAGAATTTACTCCCCGTCGGGGAATCGAACCCCGGTCTTCCGCGTGACAGGCGGAGATACTGTCCACTATACTAACGAGGAAAGGATACTATCGTAACGCAGGCGCATGAATTTATCTCACGACATGACACATTTCTGGACCAGTTTAGTGTTTTCAATTGACAATATCCTGCATGATTTATTAATATCACTATTGAAGTAATCAGAGAGAAAGTGCACTATCGCAACTGCTCGCCATATTAAACTGATGTTTCCCAGTCATGAGGGAGCTTACTAAATCATGTAGAATAATAAAAAATAGCAACACCAACAGTAAAAAACCTGGGAAACTGCTTCGCTTTGTTACGCGTTGGCCCCCTCGCTGTTGTAGACGTACATTTATCGACCTTGCATGTTTTGCTTTTTGCCTATACCTCTCTCTCACCCTCTCAATTTTACTCCTACGATCCCTCCCACTCACGCCCAGTCATTCTATCCCCGTGTCTCCATCTGTCCCTCACATGCTACTGCGGTCAAGAGGATGAAATCACTCCATCAGTGAGTGGGGCCTCCACTGTCACTGGCATCAGACAGAGAGAAGAGAAGGCCGTAATTAAACAACTCAAGCTCTGGTAATTACCCTACAGTGGCCCTAATTACCCCATTCTCAGGGTGATTACCGCCTAAAGGGGGAAGGGAACAACTACAAAAGCCCTCCCTGTCTGGCTGAAAGGGGGTATAAATGATGGCGGCGGAGAAATGGTGTGCCTTTAATCCAGTGTCAGAAATGAGCAGGTACACTGAGACAAAAGGACTTTCTTGTTTTAGAAGGTTCAAAGTGACGGAACGGAAAAAGAAACTGCAATTCACCACTGGAGAACAGTTAGTGTTAAAATAAGTCATACAATCCTTAAGTGGGTAAAAGGGTGCAGGACTGTCACAATAACGGCTTTGTGTCTTCCATACAGAGATTACAACTGCACCAAGAGCCACAACAAGATTGAAATCTGTTCACACTGATGTACCTTACACCTTGAAACTTTGCCAAAAGGTTACAGCCTATTGAGTCCATCATTCTGTGTTCAGGAGTGTATCTTACACAGATCAGCGCATCTCCTCTCTGTCTCAGCATTTTTAATACAAGAGGGGCTATGCTGCTCTAAGCATATCGCGCTCTTCCCTCCCCCCAGAGGACGTGCTGACTGGGGGAGGGATCGATGCTCCGCTCCAACAGACACCAGTGTGTCGATTCAGCACCAGGCCAGAGGGACAAGGTAAAAGGCAAAGAATAAAGTGACATCTCGAACTAACTCTGAAGAACTTGTGGCATCCTTTGTGAAGGTGAGTCATTTTATTGCTTACAGGGACCCTTGGGACCACCACAAACTGGCCCCGTCCTTTGGTGGAACAATGCAGTAAGGTGAGCCACGGTCAGATACGTGCTGCGCCACAGAGACAAATGTGCCCAACCCTTTGGGTGTGGATGATTAAGCATGAATCTGCCGTTTAAGATGTTTTTTCTTTGTTCTTCACTGTAAGCTATTTGAAACTAGAAGGGCTCTCGGAGAACACAGACCTCTGTCGAGGCATGACCTATCTCACAATATTGATGCAGTGTGAACTAATTTTTCCGATTATTCCCACACCACATGAATGCAGCACAAATGCACTATCTCAATATTTAAGAAACAGAAAAGTAAACTGTGTATCCGCTCAAAAATGTAAAAGCTTCTGCCTTGATCCATGCTACACCTTTTCTCGGGTGGCCATGGCAAAGCGAACCTGAATGAATGGCATGCAATATGCATTATTAACCAATACAGAGATGATTTCTAATTTAATTTAAAAAAATTATGTTAGCATTCAATGTAATGTTTATATTAAAGTACGGGTTGATAGTACCTAGAGCAGCACTAACATGCAATATTCACTTACACTGTCTCTGGGAGGCATAGAAATAAAGACTAGAAGTGCCTTTCGGCCTCTCAGCATGCATGGATACAGCCGCCATCTTGTGTCGGGGTTCCAAGGCAGTTCAACCGCGCTTCTTTGATGGTCCGGACTAGCAAAGATGCCTGACTCCTGCGCCTCATATGGCTGTAGTAACGAACAAACAAAGACGACAAAGGATTAAGGAATAACTTGACACAGGTCCAATTTCATTTTGTTATCTTGTATGTTAGGAACGTTTGTTTTCGACAAAAAACTTTACTGTATTCATCATGTAAACTTTACATTCGATCATAACATTCAATTAGGCTATTGCATTTACCATGTCATATAGTGTGAGTGTTACAATCAAATGTGTATATTGGATATATTGCAATCAAGTGCATACAGTACAATGTAAACATTGCAATCAAATGTTTATATTGTAAATATTACAATCAAATGTGTATATTGTAAGTATTACAATCATAATTGTATATTGCAAATATTGCAATAAAGTGTATATATTGTTAATATTGTGTAGCTAGGTCATTATCAATAGATATTTTACTGAACTTATACAAAGACCTGCCCTGTCTTGTTCTTTTTCCAAATAAGCAGGCTATTGCTCAACGGCTATTCATCTTTAATATTAAATGTAAATATATATATATATATATATATATATATATATATATATATATATATATATATATATATATTTTAAAAAGCTTTGCTTGTAAAATATATTGTGTCTATAGTTCTCTACAAATGCCCGTCAGACTGGCACAGACTAATTCCTAGAAAATGTATGGAAAGGTCGTTTAGTAACATTTTTTTAGGCTTGAACAAACTATCCTGTGATTTTAGGAGTTTGTGTGAATGTGAAAATTTGTCAATGCCCATTAAGTTTTGAACATAAAGTAGGCTAAGTTAACAACAACCAATAAAAAAACACTTCTCTATCATTTTACCCACCCCCTGTTTAAATACATGTCTGACACTTGTAATAGCCACTCAAACGTGTTCATTTTAGATGATTTAATTCCGTGAGTCACCTTGGCCTCTATTGACGTTCGTTCATTTAAAAGCAGCGGTAGCCCGTGCCAAGATGGCGGCTCTGTTGACGCATTCGTTCCCATATGCTGCTGTATTCAAGGGCAAAGCTAATGCTAACTGCTGGTGGGTTAGCAGTCTGGCTAGCAAGCTAGTAATGTGTAATTCCTCTGCATTTAACTCCCTCTACGTGCTCAATAAAGTTTTCAAACACTCAGCGGGGAAGTCGACATAACTAAAAGATTAAATGTCCATACCTCTCAGTGTATAAATGTTATCTTTTCGTCGCTGTTATGACCGGAGACCTGGAGGACGTCGACGGCAGGTTCGGGGAGGCTCGGAAGCGTACCGCGTGCGCGCGCGCACATACGCCGTTTTCGAGACCTTTGCTGACCAGAGATCAGTTCTTATGGCCAAAGTCCTACCACCCTCTAAAATCGCCATTGGTAATAATAACTGGCAATTCGGACTAGTATGCAGCAGAGATCCTCAACAAGGGGTCCGGGACACCTTTGGAGTCCTAAGATTAACTGCAGGGAGTCCGACAATTTTTTTTGATAATCTTTCCAATGTTTTTTTTCAAAAATATGTCTGAAATTATACATTTACATGAATGCAATGTATTATTAGCAAAGAAAAAAATGTGAAAAAATAAATAAATACATGTACACAACCTTGATAGGCTTACTTACTTAGGCTCTAACATCTCTCCTTAATTGCATGTATAGGTCCTGTCTGTGCATGTGTGTGTATTTCGGCCTGTGTGTGTAACATGATTAATAATAAGAGTGAAAAAATTCAATTTCCCAGTTGCAGGATAAATAAAGTAATTGTTCTTTTTCTTCTTCTTATAGGCAAGGTAGCCATGTACAGAGACAAGTGAGCTTTAGGATTCTACGTGCCTTCCAAATGTATATTTAACATTAACATATGATGTATAAATATATGAATATATTAATAATCATTGTAATATGTTAGTATTCTATGCACCATAAAAAGCTGTGTGTATAGGCTTTAGGCCGTCCTAGCTGTTCAGGCTCAATTTAATACAATATTGGTAGTTGGAGGCCCCTGCTTTGTCTCTCTTTCAAATAAGTGGTCCTAAACATGTTGAAAGCCCCTAGTATGCATCACGCTTAATGCATGTTTTCTGAAACTGATTGCTATTCACCAATGAATAAAACCATTTGTGTGCTCTTATTTGGGTCCTTGTTTTGTTGGCACGTGCCTGTCTTGGCTCCATGCTATTCCACTAATCTACAGGTAGTGGTGGCTTTGTTTAAAAGAAATGCAACACTGTGCCAACGAAGGCAAGGAAAACTCCGCTCGCTAGTGACCATAAATGTATACCTAAAGATGTGTGTTTCAAGCTTTGATGAAAAATCTGCTTTGCAAATGTCTTGTGAGGAAGAAAATGGATTAGTTTGACCTCAATGACACACAACGCGTGAGGTGAGTAACACTGAATGCAAACAGAAACTCTGTTTAAAAGAAAACTTGACAGGGAGCTTTTAAGTAACTGTTAATACAAACACCTTCTGGTATTATTATTGAATGCATTTTACAGGCAAAACACTATTGTGCTTTTACTGTGAAGCAGCATAACAGATGAAGCCTAAGACCACTTTTGTTGTAACAGTGAAGAAAGTGAAGAGATGACAGGAGATAAGGGGAGAAAGAAATTACAGGTAATAAAAGGTCCATTAGTACAGTCTCAGACCTTGGTCGCTCACAATGTGCAGTAGCAAGTGCTGCTGGCTCTACCGGATACATTTCATCTCAATATAAACGTTCTCATCAAGTCTTAATAATCAAACTTAACAGAACTCCTACTTATTGTAAATTACATCAACTTCAGTCCAGGGGAGTTTTGATTTTAACAGACTAGGGCTGTACCTAAATCTTATTATTCAAATAGGATTTGGCTGTTCAACTCTCCTTCCCTTTTCATATAGACTATCTAACAATCAGTTTCGTAATGAACCCAAAATATTTTCACTTTTCTCAACAGGCGGTAGTTCACACAGTCTGCCCGGGGGGATTCAAGTCAGCGGGTCAGGGACAGTGCTCGGAATTTGAAGTTGCCTGAGGAGTCACTGTTGGGTGATACGACCTATCAACTTTCAGGGGTGCAGCCTCAGACTAGAGAAATCAAAATTTGCTGAAAAAAACCCACTGAATTCTTGTTAAACTGCATTGAACAGGATACAAGAACATTCCCAACACCTTGCAGGAATAATGTGGATTTGTTTTGTCAAAGCAGCAGAACGACGTCATTAGCATGCATTTGTCATTATTTATACGTGTGCTGGAGGATCAGACTGGGACATCTGCTATGTGTTGAGTGAGTGAGGAGGGCCATTTGAGTGAGCGTGCTGAGGACCCTGATTGATGTCGCACACAGCGGAAAGTCCCGGCGGTCCCATTAGCAGCTACAGTCTGCATTACTGTCACCCCCGTCAGCCATGATAGAGGACTGCTCCGCCACCACAGCCATCAGTAACCTGCCCTGTCTACGAAACGACACACAGGGACAAATGAATAAAATGCAGCACTTCCTAACTGAACACTGGTTGAAACCGGAGACACACTCTGCTTTAATGCAGCCCTCAGCTCTTGTGAAATTGCTCCCATTTCCAGCGGCGCACATTTGGCATTAATCAGAATCGATATCACCTTTCATGGTCATTGTTGTCTCTGTGGCCTCTTCCCAGTCATAACAATTCACTAGGGAGTCATAAAAGAGTGATACTGTCAGATTACTTGAAAATATTTACATGACAACAGGATATGATATTATGTACGTGCAGCAGGCTTTCGTTATGTTAGGCTGGTCCAGATGCAAGATTTCATTGCTTCCTTTTTCTCTCGGGTGAGTAATGATATTGGCCTGATTCACAGGTGCAACGTGGATGAGGTATGAATCACCACACGAGTGGTGCTTCAAAGGTCACTCTAACATATATATGTCTGCTTCACAAGAGTATGTTACCCTAACTAGGAAAAAGTTCTACAGAGGAAATATATGTCAGTGTTCAACATTCTCAATTGGCTATTCCCACAGCCTCTGGCGTGTCTGGATTATCCACAAAGCCCTAAGGACCAAGCCATATGTCATACTAGTAGATTTAAAGTCAAATCAAATGTCTCAGGCTGTTTAAACAGCTCTGTGTTTGACTACACAAGACAACACAGTAAAACAAAAGGCTTCTTGTACCCAACTAATGCCTCTCTTGCCCTCAGAACAATTAGCTTCATACATGACAACAGCCCTCTAATGTGTTTGTAGCAAAATAATTTACCCTTTCAATCTAATTACCCTGATCCCTCCAGCACCCAAAGGCTTCCAACTCACAATGGAGCTGTTTGTAGAGAGCTGGGTGGGGATTTTAGTGGACATAATTGTGATGAATATGCAACTCAACCAAGACAAACAAGCATGGATATTTGAAATTCCACAATAACTGAATTAAGACATGACAAGATGTATCTTATGTTCTTGCATGTTCCCTTGCAGAAGCACCAGTTATAGAGAATCAACAGTCACATGTGCAAACGCTTGTGTCTTGGCTGCATCTGAACTTCTGCGGGCTATAGTTCATGTACATATTTCACATTTGTGATGTGAATCTATACATTCATATGTGTTTTTTTGTTTGTGCATATACGCAATTGTATGCTTGCATTTGCGTATAAGCACAATGTAAGCGATGCATTTGCTTGCACTGTGCATGCATCATAAGCAATTACTGTTACACAGATGACTTCATGACATTCCTGGGGAAATGAATTGAATCAGTGGGACCCTGCTTACTTCAGACAACTTCAAAGAATCAGAAGTAATGTTTGGTAAAGAGGGGCTGATGACAATCTGAACTCCACAGGACTTCACTGGGAAAGAAGCACAAAAGGCCCCTGAAGTCATGCCATTCATGCTCTAGATGGAATTGCTGTTGTTCTGTACTTCATGCTCACTCTAGTTTTCTCTCTCACTCTAGTTTTACCAGCAATCTTATCAATGTATGTAAATATTGATGCAGATCCTGTGTGACATAACACTTTATGACAAGACTTTCTTATCGAGCCGAGACTATAAATAAACTATAAACTGTTCATACTTCAATGTGTCGTAGTTTTAGTGCAGCAAAAAGTAATTTACTTTATAGAGACAAAGTTTTAATCAACAGTAATGATCCTGCAAGCAAAACGCAGGATCCTCCCTACTTGCAGAAGATGCATATCAAAGAGAAACTGCAGCCATTTTCAAAATTCACATTCTTCCAATGGTCTAAGACGGTACAAAAATATTAGTAAACATGACAAACTCCCTCCCAAATCCAAAAAGTAGATTGCTCACACCATAGACTGTATAAGATATGCCCATGTAAGCGCCGTGACTTAAAGTGTGTGGCTGAGGCAAGCCAAACATTCTCCTTTGACGGCACCCACCTGTCACTCAAAGCGGCACACCTTTAATTATACCGAACCATAAGCCTTATTATAATTTAAACAGGTGAGTTATATAAATATTCATCCCCTGTATCCCCTGTATACATGGGTAAATGAACTGTAGAGACTAAAACACTATCGCGAATCCACTCTCACAACGGACAGCCTCTCCCTCTCTCAGCTTCTGGCGTACAACAAGGAGAAAGCAGAAGTGGACAGTGGTGTAAGTAATGAGAATGGATATCAGCTTGGCTACACTGTCTCAGCCCCCATTGATCACGCGGATGTGAAGAGTGATGGAGCTCGGCGCAGTGTGCATGTTCTACTTCTAAGATCCATTCTAATTTGCCTCTATATTGATAACGTCTCCCCTAGAACCCTTTGCAGCAATGTGTTGTGCATGTTACGAGTGCATGCACAGAGCACAGAACACCCTTTTACAGACATTGAGCAGTATTCATCATTCTGCAGAGGGCGGACATAATTGTTGACATTTATGGATGCATTTGTGACTGCTACGTGTGTTCAAGTGCAGTGATCACTGAACTGAAGGCTTTGTCCATACATGTTTTAATAATGGTTACTCTGGGCAGATAGCTGAGAAATGAATTTATTAAGTGACTTCGGCTCGCTAGGAGTTTGTTGCCATCGATCAGAATGACCAATCACGTCACTGAATGATGCTGAGGCGACAAGGCAAGGATGGCCATCGTGATGGTGACTTCATCTTGGATGGGGCCTTCGTTCTATGCATAGATGTGGCTTTGTTGCCTCTCTCTCCATCCAGCAAACACCCTTTAGTCCTCATTCTGTCTCTCAATAGGTTTCCCTCTGAAGTGGCGATGTGTCGGCAAAGAGTCGCATTTGATCCAACACCATTACCCCGCACTGTTTCCCCTTCTTCTATCCTTTACTCCAGTCTGTGCCTCATAAATGTCATCCCACTCTGTCTAAGCATTAATCTCTATGAGGCTGGGGCCCAGTGACTCTCCAAAACAAACCAGTCTTGTTGAACTGCTCCCCTGCTGAATGGTAGAAGCTTGGCAGAACTAGAGGAAACAGAGAAGTATGGATTGGAATGGAGGGAGGAGGGGAGTCCGTCCATTTAAATTTTTTTTTTTTTTTTTACAAATGAAGGGGAGTGCGGCAGCAGCGGCGGCGGCAGCAACAGTGGGGTCTCCAGTGGGAAAAATATCAGCAGCATTTTGGAGTGGGTTGAGCCTGCCATCACTATCAATGAGAGGAAGAGGCCTGTCAGAGCACACAAAGGGGAAAAAGACACAATCTCAGACAAAGGAATAACGGGAGGGATGAAGGGAAGGAGAGAGGAAAAG